>NC_081559.1:197082336-197248374 GCF_022355385.1 Mustela nigripes | reverse complement strand
AGCAGGCTCCCTGCTGAGCAGAGAGCCCGATGCGGGACTCGATCCCAGGACCCTGAGATCATGACCTGAGCCGAAGGCAGCGGCTTAACCCACTGAGCCACCCAGGCGCCCCTTTAACTGTTTTTCTTTGTGATCTCTTGTCCTGGGACTTGCTCCTAACCCCTTGTTTCCTGATCCGCAGTGTCCTTCCCTGGTCCAGACGCTCCCTTGGTCGTGCACCTGCCGGCCCCTGTAGGGGTCGGACCAGCAGGGTCCTTGCCGTTCCCCGTGCTGGGGTCTCCCGTGCGGGGAACCAGGTGCCGTTTTGTCTCTCCTTGTCGCCCGTATCTCTGGTGCTGTGGCCCAGTAGCCCTGGGTTTCGCGGTGTGACAATGACTCGTGTTCTCACCGGTCCCCGGAGTCAGGGCCGGAGGCGGGCTGGTGCCCTGGCCAGGTGCTGGCCGGGAGCTCCGGGGAGGAAGAGCACCATGTATTTGGGGGGCTGGTAGGTACTCAGGGGTTGGGGCTGTGGGGTCCCCATCTTTCTCTGTGGGGGTCTTGTCTGGGGGCTCAGGGCGCTCATGGGGAGGTCCATGGCCGCGGGCCGCTCGCGATGGGCACATTCGCTTGTTCGTCTGGCTGCGTGTGGCTTCGGGCCTGTGCACTGCCCGGGCGACCCGCCAGGATGACATCTTCTCCCTCGGCCTGCTCGCTTCCTCGGCTTCCACTCAGAGCACCCGCCCCTGTCTCCCGGTCACCGCAGGACTGGCCGCCCGCTTCTTTGTTCTGGCACTCCATGACCTTGTGGACCTGAGTCCCTTTCTGCTGGGCCGGTCTCCCGGGGCACGTCCTGCGGCCCCCGCCCCCACACTCCGCCCCAGCCGGAGAGCCCTGTGCACGCACCTCCCCGAAGGAGGCTCCCAGTGCGGGAGCCCAGGAGCTGTGTGGGGTGGGGGGGACCCTTTCTCTCTCTGCTCTCTCCTGGGGGTGGTTGGGGTTTGGGCAGGATCGATCTCAGAGGGGCATCTCCTTAGGCTCCGCTGTCCCAGCACGCCCACCCTGGCCCACCTGTGCGCCCGCTCCCCAGGGCGCAGGGCCTCTCAGCGGGCAGGAGGCCCTCACTCGCCTGCACCCTTGGAAGGGGGTGTGTGCGGGGCCTTGGGAAGGGCGACATCTCTGTGCTTCTTCTGGACGAGTTCTCTGGGGTGGATTTATGTGCTGCAGCCACTGTCTCCTCCCTCCCGTGTTCTTCCCTTCTGTGCTTGTTTACTTATTATTTTAATTTTTTTTTTTAAGATTTATTTTTTTGACAGAGACAGCGAGAGAGGGAACACAAGCAGAGGGAGAGGGAGAAGCAGGCTTCCCCAAGCAGGGAGCCTGATGTGGGGCTCCATCCCAGGACCCCGGGATCATGACCTGAACCCCCCAGGCACCCCCTGTGCTTGTTTAGACCCAGTGTTCCCACTTGTCATGTTTACGTTGGTCTTTCTTAGGTGGGTTTTTTCCCCTTTTGTTTTTTTTTGCTCACAGGGCCCCATTGTTGTCGGTTAGCTCTCCACGTTCAGCTACAGATGTGGTCATTGTGCCTGGGTGTCAGGAGTGTTCTCCAGGTGTTTTGTTTGTTTGTTTTGAAGATTTTATTCATTTATTTGTCAGAGAACCAGTGAGAGAGGAAACACAAGCAGTGGGAGAGGGAGAAGCAGGGTCCCTGCTAAGCAGGGAGCCCAGTGCGGGGCTCGATCCAAGGACCCCGAGATCGTGACCTGAGCCGAAGGTGGACGCTTAACGGCTGAGCCCCCCAGGCGCCCCTCCACGTGTTTTTAGAGCGTTCTGTGTGTTCCATACTGCAGACCCGTGGGCAGAAGGGGCCTGCCTGGGTCTCCGCATGGCTTTGGGGACGGGGGTGGAGGGACCTCCAGGAGGCCAGGCAGGGCACTGTGGGAGTCTTGGGCGCAGGCTGTGGCCATGCTGCCTGTGCTCGGGTCTAGGGTGAGCACTGTGCCTGGGGGGGTTGCAAGGGGGGCCGTCAGCTGGTTACTGGGGCTCACCTCAGCTGGGAAGTGCCTGGGCACCAACCAGAGAGCCAAGGGCGTGAGCGCGCAGGCCGTGTGGGGCTGGCCCCCGTGGAGGGTGGCTGGCAGCTGCTCCACGGTCCGCCCGACGTCTTGAGCATTATTTAGCCATTTAGCGGCACCCTCATTTCTGAGGGTCAGAGTTCAGGCAGGGTGAGGTGCTGTCATGTCTAGGGACCGTGGTCAGTGGGATTGGGCGTAACCCACAGCCTCTTTAGCTGGGTCCTACCCGAGAATTGGGTGGTACACTCAGGATGTCAGCTTTCCTGGGCCCATCCAGGGCTCTGCTGTGTTCTGCTCTCAGACGGTCATCACGCCTCACACCCCGTGTTTCGGGGCTCAGGGGCGGGTCCTAAGGAAGAACAGCCGAGGTCTCATCACTCGTGTGTTTGGTCGGGGGCGGCCTGCATGGCTGGTGCCCATCTGCCGCGTCCTCGCCAGAGGGCTCAGGGCTCCGAGGGCCTAGCTGCAAGACCTTTAAGATCTTGACTCGGAGTTCACATGTTGTTGGTCCGGGCTGCTTTCCTGGGACAGGCAAGCCATAAGCCCACCCAGATTTGGGGAGGAGGCACATAGCCTCTGCCCTCGATGGGAGAAAAGTCAAAGATTTTCTGCCATGGCTTGAAACAACAACAGTCTGGGCGCCCGGGTGCTTCAGACGCGCCGTGTCCAGCTCGGTTTCAGCTCAGGTCACAGTCTCAGGGTTGTGAGGCGGAGGCTCACGTTGGGCTTCACGCTCAGCTCGGACTCTGATGAAGACTCTTTCCCGGGGCGCCTGGGGGTGCTCAGTCCGTTAAGCATCTGCCTTCAGCTCAGGTCATGGTCTCAGGGTCCTGGCTCCTGCTCAGTCTGCGTCTGCGTCTGCGTCTGCGTCTGCGTCTCCCCTCCCCGCTGTGCGCATTCTCTCGGGCTGGCACACTCTCCACCCCCTCCCCCTCACACTCACGCGCTCTCTCTTGCTCTCTGTCAAATAAAGACTTATTTATTTAAGGATTTTATTTATTTGAGAGAGAGCAAGAGAGAGACCACAAGCTGGGGCGGGGGCGGTGGAGAGGGAGAAACAGGCCCCCCCACTGAGCAGGGGGCCCAATTCCACGGGGGGCTCCATCCCAGGACCTAAGATCATGACCTGAGCCAAAAGCAGACGCTTAATGACTGAGCCGCCCAGTGTCCCCAAATAAGAAAATTTAAAAGGAAATCATGAAACAGCCAAATTCTTGCCACTCTGTACAACCCCCCCCAACCTTGTCCTCACGCAGCCTTTACTGTGGTGGCATCGAGTCCCATTAAACTCGTCTGTTGTGAACGGGGCGCCGGCAGCGTGGAAAAGTCTCTGGGATTCGTGAAACCGGCTGGACGTGAGCAGCGCTTCCTCCAGCAGGGCCGGCTCCTGCTCTGGGAACAGTCCTGTTCCTCCTCCAAGTCCCCTGCCTTTTCCCTTGTGAACGAGTTGGTGGGGTGGGGGGGTCTGAATTCAGCTCGGGCTGTCTCTGGGCTCTGCAGGCCCCCGTGGCGAATGTTCTTTAGAAACTGCGTGTCTGCTCGCTCTCAGTCTAATGTCCCTGAGGTGGCTGAGCAGCCCTGGGGGCTGGCCTGGGGGTCTGCAGCAGGCCACGGGGGCCATGGATGCTCTTTGGCGAACACAGTGTTTGCCCCACACCGGACCCTGGTGAACACGGGTCACCAGCCACGGTCTGACTCCCAGCATGGCTCCCGGGCGCACGCCAGCTTACCTGCCCTGGACGCGTGCCCCGCTGTGCCTTCAGGCTGTGCTGGTTGCTGTTCCCCTTCTCCCTCCTGCACCCTGCACCCCACAGGAAGGCCGTGCAGGGTGCCAAGCTCTGGCCTGGTAGCGTCGTGCGGGCTGCCGCGGGCTCGCAGGGTTCTGCTCGTAAGGGCTGGTGGAGGGGCCCTGCTGTCGTGGGGTGGGGGCGGTGGGGTTGGGTGAGCCCGGGCTGTTGCTGGCGACTCGAGGGCGCCGGCGGTTGTGATAAGATGCCTTGGAGGCAGGCAGCACCCCCGGGGGCCCCTGCTTTGGTGTTTGGTGGTCGTGGGGTTGGGCAGAGAAGCAAGAGCTGTTCCCCTGGCCTGCCGCACGCTCTGTTTAGGTGTTCCTCTTTTTATTTTTAAAGATTTTATTTATCTGCCAAACAGAGATCACAAGTAGGCAGAGAGGCAGGCAGAGAGAGAGGAGGAAGCAGGCTCCCTGCTGAGCAGAGAGCCCGACGCGGGACTCGATCCCAGGACCCTGGGATCAGGACCTGAGCCGAAGGCAGCGGCTTAACCCACTGAGCCACCCAGGTGCCCCCGAGGTTTTCCTCTTTAAATGCCTGGTACCCAAGAGGGGCAAGTGTGTGCGGGCACGTGGGCTGACTGAGCCTCCCCAGGTTCCTGGAGCTGGGCTGCCCTCTGCTGCCCCCTGGCGGCCACCGTGTCCCCTGCAGCAGCGCTTCTGCGGGGGAGACTGAGGGCTGGGGGGACCCCTCATTGTGGGGGGAGGGCCTGCCTGTCTCAGGCCCCCTGCATGTGCACTCGCTTGCCCCAGGGGCCAGCCACACCCAGCATGGCGCGACGTGGGCATCCTGGAGGTCGAGGGGCTGGGACATTTCCTGCCAGGACCCCACCACCGTGGCCTGAGCCGCATTTGCAGGTGGTGTGGGACTGTCTGGAGTTCCGAGCTGGTGGAGAGCAGGGGGCGGGCTGGTGCCCCCTTGCTCAGGAGACTTGTTGCCTGGCCCTGGGCCTGGGGCAGGTGTGTCCCCTGGCTGCCACTCGGGGCAGGGCTCCCTGTGGGCTAGGACGCAGCAGAGCTTGGGGCCCTGGTGGGGGGCAGGAGCTCAGGCCTTGCCCTGTTTGCCCCCGACCCACGCCCTGCACCCATGAGGCCGCGCTGACCCACTTTCAGTGGGCAGGGCTCCCAGAGCGTGTGCAGCATGGGGAGCGGGGGTGGGGGAGACATGGAAACCGAATCCCGCCTTGTTCCTGGCCTGGAGAAAAACTTAATCTCCCACCCTCCTTATGCTGAGAGGAAAACCAGGCCGGAGGAAGAGCCACCTCGCAGGCCTTTGGCTCCTGCCCTGTCGGGGGAGTGGGGCTCTGGCGGGGGTGCCTTGCTCAGGGGCCCTGCTCCCAAGTACTTGATGGCGCCCGGGAGGGAAAGGCAGGGCTGTTTTCCCCATCAGTCCGGGTTCCGGTACGTCCGACTCCCCCAACCCTGGGAGGGAAGGGTCTGTTTTCCAGGTTAGGGTGTGTATGTTCCAGGGCTCCCATCTCTGATCCCGTGCGTTGGGGTCACCCTGGGGGTCGCGTCCTCCTGGTGTTCTCTGGGCCCTTGGCTGACTGGGCTGAATGGGGCTCCCAGCTGCCATGGACGCCGAGGCCTCCTGGGGGAGGGGGCTTGTCTCAGGAGGGCTGGCTGTGGCCCCATGACATTGGCTGGCAGCAGGTGCCACACACTGTCCAGAGGGACCAGGCCAGGTATGGGGAGCACTCCTGCCCGGCTCTTACTTGCTGCCATGAAGTACCACGCCTACTGTGCTCCCTGACCCTGGGCTCCCCGGGGCCCAGCATGGCTGGGTTCAGGCAGTCGCGCCAGAAACCCTGCAGCCGGTTTCTCCGTTAAAGGGTGTGGGGGCGGCCGGGCCTTCAGTGGGCGGCTTTGTTGCCGACTGTTCCTGTTCCTGCCTGGACAGGTGTCAGCTGTTCCCTGGGGCCCTTCCTGGGAGCGTGTGGTGATGAGTGTGGCCCTTGAGAGAGACCCTCAGGTGGAGCCCCACAGGCTCACATAGACCTGGGGTGTTGCTCATCTTGTCTTAAGGCCCAGGACCAGGTTGGAGCTGCTTAGAGATTGGGGGTGGTGGGAACCTTGGGCGCAGCACCAGGGGAGGGACAGTGTGTTCTTGCCAAGCCACCGCCATCAGGAGGGGGCAGGGGACTGTGAGCGCGGGCTCTGCCCGAGGTCAGAGGGCATCAGCACCCTGACATAACCATTGTTCCTTTCTCTCCTACAGGCTGGGAGCCCTCCCCCAAGGACGGAGGTGGCAAGCGTGCAGGGCCAGGACGAGTATGCAGAGGACAGCTCCGATGAGGAGGTGGGGCCGGGCTTGGCCTTCCACGAGGGTCCGGGGGGGGGCAGGGGGATGCCTTCCCCAGCTGCGCCGTTCTGCCCAGGGTAGAGGGGAGTCAGGCTGCTGTGAGGGGCCGCGCTTGGGGTCCGGAAGGGCGATCTCAGGGTTGGGGATGAACGTCTGCTAGTGTGCGTCATCACTCTGGAAGGAAGCGGGGTGGATGTGACGCAACGAACCCCCAGGGGTGTCTGTAGGGCGGCCGGCTGATGCTGGGGTCCCTCGTGCTCTGTGGAGGCTGAGTTCATGCTCGGTGGGCACGGAGAGCCTGGGGCAGTGCTGGGCCCCCGTGGTGACAGACCTGAGTGCGGAGAGCAGCGTTGCTGTCAGCTTCGCACAGGAGGTGGGTGGCCTCTGGGTGCCCCGCCCCTTCCCTCCCTGGTGTCCTTGAGGTGCGGACTGTTGTGGGCCCCATCCCTCCAGCTCAGGGTCTGAAGGGGCAGGCGTGGTGCCCTGTCTGGCATGCAGAGGCCCCGGCGTGTGGGCCGGAGGCCGTCTCTGCTCCCTGGGCTGCTGCTCTGGAGGGCTGGAAGCTGAGGTGCTCTGAGCCTCGAGGTGGCTGTCCTCCTCCTGCGCGTGCCCTCCCAAGTACGTCCCAGTCACTGGCAGGGCCGCGGCCCCTGTGCCACTCTGTGCGCCCGGAGGTGTGCCTCCGTGGGCAGCGGCCTTGGCTGGAGGAGGAGGCGGCGGCGCTGACGCTGATGCGGACCTCGCGGGGACAGCAGTCTTCCTGCCGCGGCCGGGGGGCCGTCCTGGGGCCTGGGGAGGCTCGAGCCCCCTCCCCTGCTCGGCCTCCACCCCCACGCTCGCGCTCTCTTGGCAGCGGCTGCAGGAGCCTTGGCTGCCCGCCCGATCTGGTCTCTGTGCGTTCAGAGAACAGAGACAAAACAAAATAAATTGGTTTCCTGGCCGGAGCAGCGGGCGCGCATGGGGAGGGGGGGCCGGGGCCGTGCGCCTCCCTGCCTGTCTCCCCCTCCCAGGGGCTCTGGCTGTCGGCAGCCACATCCTGTCGGCTACTTTTTTATATTTGGTATTTTGAGAAATCAATGATGGTTGTAAATGGAGTGCAGAGTGGGGGAGGGGCCTGGGCCTGCCCACAGGGAGGCTCCTTGCGGCCTGGCCCTGCCGGCTCCGGGCCGGTGGGGGCTGCGGGGGCTGCTTCCTCCGGCGATGACTATCCCATATGTCTGAGTGACAGGAGGGGGCCCGGGTGCCCGCCTTCCCTAGCTTCTGCCAGCACAGCCGGCCGGTGGCTCGAGGGGGCGGCAGAGCTCATCTTTCAGGAGCTCTGCCAGGCCTGACAGATGCTTCCCTCCCCAGAGCCGCACGTGTGCCTGGGGTGCTTGGGGCGCGCGTGGGCGCTGGTGTCTTCCATGCTCACATCGTGGGTGTCTCTGCAGTCCAGGCGAGCGCGGTGGACTTTGGGGAAGAGGCCCCGCTGGGTACGTGATTCGGAGTGTGGGGCTCGGAGGCTGTGTGGCCCCGTGGCTGTGTCGTGGTGTTTCTGGAGCCTGTGAGGGTCCACGGTCTGGGGACACCCATGGTGTTAGGGCAGTGCCTTCTCCCAGCGTTCAGAGAAGGTGGCCAGTGGTGTCTGGACCCCACATAAGGCTCTGGCCAGCAGCAGTCGTGGCCTGACAGGGTTGGTGGTCCTGGGAGAGAGCCTCGTGGGCGCTGTGGCGTGGCGGCCATCAGGTGAGGTGCAAGTGCCACTCGGCCTCCCTCTCCCTGGGCCCTGCCCTGCCACTCCCTGAGTCTGGGGCTGAGGCCTGAGCTGGGGGCTGCTGGGGCTTCTGGACCCTCTGGCCGCTGGCCTCTTCCAAGCCCAGCTTTGGGGCCCCTAGATGTTGACTCACGATGACAGTTGGATCGTCTGAGGCCCGTTCTTGGGCATTTGCACTCCTCAGTCCCCAGATTCACACCCCGAGCCGCACTGGGGCCCGAGTCTGCTCGAAGTGCTGCTGGGTCTGGTGGGGGAGGCCGAGCAGCCGCAGGCTGTGCCCACCCCACTCCTCTCCCACGGCCCCGGCACCTCCCAGACGTGATCTCATCCAGCCGCTGGACCCCAGGGAGGTGGGGCGGTGTTGGGGGTGGGAGCTGACGGCCTTCGCGGCCTTGGGTCCCTCTTTGTTTCAGGCCGTGGGGAGCAACTGAGGCTGCCTGTAGGTGAGAGTGAGGGCTGGCTGTGAACCCTGGCCGCGAGGTGGGGAGGCACATCATCCAAGCCCCCGAAATCCCAACCCGACACCCTCCTGCCCCCCTCCTCCCGCCGGGACCTCCGCTGGGGGGTGGCGGGGGTGGGGCTGCAGCCCGAGCCCGCCCCGCAGGCGCCCTGGCCTCACAGTAACTTGGGATCCCGCGGGGACAGGCCCAGGCCTGTCTGTATCCAGAGCCCGCCATCCCCTCTGCTCTCTCGCCAAACGGCCGTTAATGGCCTCTCCCAGCTACTGAACCGGCAGCTGCCTCCAGCGCTGGCGGCCTCCCGCTCCTCCCGGGGCCGCCGCCCCGCCCATCCTGGCCGCCCGCGCTCAGGGCGCCTGCGTCGCTGCTGGCAGCGGGAGCCCCGCGGCTCAGGTTTCGGGCTGTTTGTGGAGAGCGCCCGGCGCTCAGCCGCTCGAGTCGGCCCTCCGCCCCCGCCGCCGGCCTGCGAGTCTGCCCCTTCCCGCTGGTCCGACCCACGGCCTTGCAGGTGGCCACAGGGCGCCGCGGGCCTGACGCCTGTGACCGCAGAGTGCCCCTTGGAGCCGCGGGTGCCTGGACCGGGGGTGGGGGGGTGCCTTCCTCCTGCCCACCTTGTGCCTGCCCCAGCCCGCCTGGTGCTTCTCCGCAGGGAGAGAGCCTCCTGGTGGGGAGGGCAGGGTGGGGGCTGGTGGGGGGTGCAGTGGTGGAAGCAGCCGTCCCTATAAGGGATGTAGCACGCCTTCTGGGACAGAGCAGGGTCTCCGTGCTGGGGGCCCCGTGCAGCGGCGGGCAGGTGGAGGTGGGGCTGATTCAGAGCTGCGTCCCCTCCCATTTGTTGGGGTACGTGGGTGGCGGAGGTCCCGGCTCTGTGCCCACTTGGAGCCAGTTTCCTTGGCAGTCGGGGCCCAGCCGGGCAGGTGGGTGGGAGCTGGGACAGGGGCCTTGGGGGGGGGTTCGCCCTGGGGATGGGGATGGGGGCGGGGGGACTTCTGTAGGAAAGGTGGGGGAGGGGTGGTGACAGCGTGGGCTGGGGCCCGGGGCAGGGGAGTCCTCCAGAGTGAGATCCTGCAGGGCTGGGCATGGGGACAGAGGCAGGTGGGGGGCTCGAGGCGCCCTCACACCAGCAGCTCTTGCCTGACCCGTGGGTCTCGGAACCGGTCTCTGCTGCGGCACAGAGGTGGGCCTGTGCCTACCCCCAGCGCCCCGGGGCCGTTTCTGAGAGAGCCACTGCCTGTACGTAGCGAAGAGTCAGGGGGCCCCTGTGGGAATGCTCACTGGACCCTGGGGCTGACCGGGGTGGGTGGGGGCAGGGGGATCTGAGGGCAGGGAGCGCCCCAGCTCCCATGGAGGCTGCACTTGCTGCCCCCCAGTCATGGAGGAGGCCAGGCAGTGGGCTCCGAGGGGTCCTGTGTCAGGGCACGTGTGATGGCTTGTGGGGGCCTGGCCGGCAGCACCTTGGAGAGGGAGGGGCGGGGCGGGCGCCGGTGTCTGGGCCGGCCGTGGCAGGTGTGCCCGCTACCTGAGTCGGCAAATGGCCGCGGTGGTCTGATGGAGGACGTGTGGAAAGGCGGCGCTGAGCCCCCCACCTGCCCCCCTCCCCCGCCCATCTAGCTGCTCCCCTGCTAGGGTCCTCCCCTGGCCTTGCCCCTTTGGTCTGTGAACCGGGCCTCGTCCTGCAGGCACCTTCCGTGGGTGCTGGGGCAGCAGGTGAGCGGGGGAGCACGCAGCCCGGCCTTCTCCCGCCCGGGGCTCTGGCGGAGATGAAGCCCCATGGAGGAGGCCGGAGAGGCCGGGGCTCAGGAAGGCTGAGTGGCGCTCAGAGACAGGCGGGAGCTTCGTGCAGGGGGAGCCGAGCGAACACTGCCGGCATTGTAATCGGAGAGGGGCAAGGGAAAAGAGCGAGCCTGAGCGAGGGCGGCTGACCCCGCGCTCCCAGGGGACAGGTGGAGAGGCAGAACGAGGAGAGAGTGAAGGATTGCAGAGGTGGGCCGGCTTCCTCCCTCGCAGACAGACGCGGGAGGGCGGCGGGGAGGGCGGCGGGCAGCCGGCCAGCGTACCTGCAGTTGCAATCTGCGGCCCTGACAGCTGCAGCCACTTTGGGGAGGGGGAGGGGAGGGGCTCATCGGGAGCGGAAAAACCCCAGCCAGCGATGCATCGACCAGTCGCTGCTGGTGTCCGGTGCAGTCTGGGGGGTGGGGGACCCCCGCTGGCCCCCCCTCTCAGAGGCTGGTCCTTGGGGTAGAGTGGTCCCCCGCCAGGAGAGCACGGGGGCGTCTGTGTCCTCAGCCCGCGCCTCCAAGCTCGGTGCCTGACCTGAAGGGGTCGGGGGGTGCTGTCCGCCCCCACCCCCGGGTCACATGTGCTTCCTGGCAGCCCACAGGTGCTGAGCAGGGTGGGGGCCGGCTGGCCCACGGGCTCAGGCCTGGTGATGAATCATGTGGGGCCGCCAGCAGCTCATTCCCCAGGCTGGGGACAGGGAGCTGACAGCCGGGGCCGATCAGAGTGTTTCCAGCCCAGCTTGGCCCACAGCGGCGGCGGCGGCTGGCCCAGGGCGCGGGCCCAGCCCCTCCTTTCCAGCTGCCTCTGGGGCACACACACGGGGAGCCCTGGGTCTTTGTCCCTCCTGGTGGAAGGCGAGGCCAGCGTTCTGGGAAGGAAGCAGGGCCTGTGGGGGGCAAAGAGCACCTGCCACCCCCAACCCAGCGGCTCCTCAGCGAGTGGACTCAGATGGGGCCGCCTGTCTCCGGCCGGCCCGCCACCCCCAGTCTGGTTTGAATTTCTGGAGCAGTGAAGGGTGACGGAGTGCTCCTCCCCCGCCCCCTCTGCTCCCTCCTGTTGGCTGGCGGGCCAGGCCCTCGCCGCCGCATCGCTGCTACCGGAGCAGCTCAGGGAGCCCTGGGCCGGCTGCCCAGGCCCAAGTCGGCCAAGCTGCAGCCGCTGTTGGGAGTCACAGGCCCGGCCGCGGGGAACTGGCCCGTGCACGCTGGGCCCCGACAGGCTAGGTCCCCGGGGGCCCATCCCAGCGGGCCTGTCCTCTCCCGCAGGCCTCCCCGAGCCCCAGCACCTCCTGTGGAGGCCTCCTGCCCCCACCCCCCAGCCATGGGGCTCCGGGGGGTGCCCCTCCCTCTTCACCGTCCTCTGGCCTCAGGTGTTCCCCGTTCACACGCGCCGCTCTGTGGCCTCGAGGTGGGCGCCCACTGCGTGCTCGTCATCTTGGCGGGGCTTCCCAAGGGAGGTTTACATCCCCCCCAGGCTCCGGTGTGGATGTGTGATTACAGTAGGTGGGGGGGGCCACAGACCCTCCCCACAGAACATCACCCCGTGCGCAGTGAGGTGGGGGAGGCAGGCCCAGAGGCCTGGGGTGCACCTGCCCTCCCCCTCACCGACACTTCCCCCGGGGGCTCTCACAGCCACCCCCCCCCCCCCCCCCGCCAGTTTGGACCCTCGCGTCTCAGGCAGGGCCTGCCCTCTCCCCCCTCCTCCGGCCGGCTGTGGGCTCCTGCAGGATTAGGGAAAGGAAACTTGGGGTTGGGTTTCTCTCGGAGTGGAACCTGCCATGGCGACTTTTTATCCTGTTATATTTCTATCACGTTGGACAGAGCCCCCCCCCCTCTGGCCCTTAATGGCTCTGGCTTTGAGAGTTTCCTCCAAAATTACACCACTGCTTCCTGCTTCGCAGTTCCCGGGAGCCCCTCGGTGCAGAGGAGGGGGGCAGCTCTGGCCTTGCCCTATTGGGGTGCCCACGTGGGCCTCAGCACCTGGCCTCTCCCTGGGGACCCAGGAGGGTGGGTCAGTGGGGGCCTCTGGAGCCTGTGCTGAGGGCTGGGAGGGCCCACGGCTGGCACCTGGCGCCTTCGGCCATTCCCTCTGTGGTCTGGCCTGGCCGGAAGTCAGGCTGCTGCCCCCCCCCTCCCCCGGCCCAATGAGGGGGAGGGGAGGGGGGAGGGGGTTCAGAGAGGGCCGCCCCCTGCCTTTCTTCTCTGCTGTGCCGGCAGAGCATAATTGTCACCTGCAGGATTTTACTGGTCAGCCAGCTGCGTACAGCTCAGGAAGGGGCCTGAAACCACCCTGCCCGCAGCAGGTGGGGCCTCTGGAGGAGCTGGGTGGGGTGCAGCGGGGGGCGGGGGGGGGCTGCAGGGGGCCACGCGGGGCCTCGCGCAGGGTGGGGGCGGGGTCATGAAGCTCCTCTCCTGTCACTGCTTGTGGCGGTGGGGGAGCCAGGGCAGCCCAGTAGGGGTGGGATTCAGAGCCCTGTGTGTGGGTTCGGGGTGGGCACTCAGGGCTGAATGCAGGTGGCTCGCACCCTTAGGCCTACCCAGGTTGGGAAACCTGCCGTGCCGGGCAGCGCCCTTCACTCCACCTCCCCCAGGCGTCTGCTTTGTGGGTCTCTGGGCAAAGGCTGAGGCCCGGAGACTTGGCATGATTGTGCTGCGAGCTCTGCCCTCCTCACCCCTTCAGGGATGCCTGGGTGCCCGGCAGGCCCTCGGAGACAAGGCCAGACTGGCCGGTGCCCTGCTGGCGTGGCAGTGGCTCCCTCTGCCCTTCCCCTGCCCCCTCTCCCTCTTCTGTCTCCTTCAGCGCCCCCGGGCGCCGGGGAGGTGCCTCGCTCTGCCTCAGGCCTGGGAGGGATGACCCGTCCCCCGAAGGGTGGAGGCCTTCCCTGACGATGGGTGCTCTGGCCCCCCGGGAGGACTGAGCTTGGAGAGAGCGGAGCGCGGAGAGCCGTGAGGGCTGGGCTCAGGCTGGGTTCTGAACCGTTCAAGAGAACAGTGTGCTTCCATGGTTGGACAATACTGTTTTGTTTTTAATTATACAAAGTTTCCAGACTTTATATTATTGTATCAAAGACGCAAGATGCCAGCATGTAGTATATGTGCTGCCGAAGCGAGCACAAGATGCCAGCATGTAGTGACCAGAAGAAAACCCAGGTAGGAAGCCAGCACGGAAGGTTCTGGTGGGCCTGGGCCCATCGGGCCCGTGCAGAGTCCCGCACACTTGTCTGTCCGTTGGCCCCGCCGTAGCCAGAGGCGAGGCTGGCTCGCTGGGCACCCTCACAGGAGGCCTGTGCCCGAGTCCGGTCCACGGGAGCTCTCTGTGGCTAGCCCAGCGGTGTCCATCTCTAACTCCGAATCGTCGTCTTTCTGTCTCTGTCCTTGCTCTGCAGAGGGGAGGGTCAGTGTCAGGGCCTGCC
The DNA here is from genome assembly GCF_022355385.1 of Mustela nigripes. Lineage (NCBI taxonomy): Eukaryota > Metazoa > Chordata > Mammalia > Carnivora > Mustelidae > Mustela > Mustela nigripes. The sequence goes on along the minus strand of NC_081559.1, from coordinate 197,234,827 downwards.
CGCAGACCCGGTGCCAGCCCGCGCCTCTGGGCTTCCCCACGGGGTGCTGTCTCAGGTGGCAGGTGCCGAACGCACCCCCTTCCACGCTCACCCCGGCTTCCCCGTGCAGTTTGGGGAGGAGAGAGAGTATGCTGCTGCACAGCCGAAATTGTAAAATTAAATTTCCCAGATGTTCAGGCCCCAGGAGCTCGCGCGTGCCGTCTGGAGAGGAAACGGGACCGGGGAAAGCCGCGCCGCATTTTCTCCCGCTCACCCTGCTTTTCCGGTGCCACCAAGCACAGCAAGAGCTGTAAATCAGCCGGCCAGCGCTCCCAGCGCTCCCGCAGCGTGGTCCTCCCCCACCCGGCCCCCACGGCCCCCACGGCTCCCGCCAGCCTCTTGTCTGCAGAGCCCAGGGCTGCCCCGGGGGTCTGAGTGGGCAGCCCCGGGGGCGTGGGCGAGGGCCATGGGAGAGCTAGCAGGTGCCCCATAGGCTTTAGGCCAGTGGCAGGGGCTGTGGTAGGGCAAACAGATGGGGGTGGGGGAGGGGGAGTCAGTCCCCTTCCTTCCGGGATAGGGCTGGGGGGGCCAGAGTTACTTGAACCAGTTCTGGTCTGGCCCCCTGCCTCTTCTAGTTTGGTGTCTTCTCCGCCTCCCAGACTCCCATGTAGCGATGGCTGGCCCTGTCTGGTCCCCATGGGCACATGTGTCCCTGGGGACTTGAGGGGAGAAGGCCCAAGGAAGGCCGGGCCCTGCCAGCCCCAGCTGGGCCTTCCTGTGCTCCCCGCCCCCCGGACCCCAGGGCCACACTGGGTCACAGGTGATGCTGGGGGTGGGGGGTGGGGAGCTCTGCCGGCCTCTGGCCAGGGTCTCTGCCCAGCAGGTGTGGGTAGCTAGGGTGATACTGAGGCAGAGGCTGCCACAGCCTCTCCTGGTCCCTTTCCGTGGCTGCCCCACGGGCCACACTCACCAACTTTCTCTGGTTGCTGAGGCAGAAGGTACAGATCTGTTTGGGCTGGGCGTTCTCGCTGTCGCGGGGCGGGGGCGGCGGGGGCGGCGGCGGCGGGGGGCTGCCCGGGCGCGCGGCGTGGAAGAAGGCAGGCCCCGAGTGGCAGGGCTGCCCGTCGCCGCACGCCTCGCCCACCAGCAGCACGTTGCCCAGGTGCGAGATGTAGCTGGAGGCCAGGCGCAGCGTCTCGATCTTGGAGAGCTTGCGGTCGGCCGGCTCCGTGGGGATGAGCGTGCGCAGCGCCGTGAAGGCCGTGTTCACGCTGTTGGTGCGGTCCCGCTCGCGCGCGTTCGCCGTGTGCCGCTGCCGGGGCTCTCGGCCGGGCCGGCCCCCGGGCCCCGCCGCGCCGCCCCCCGCCCGCCTGCCCCCGGCCCGCCTCCGGGCGCCCTGGAGGCCGCAGCGCGCGGCGTGCACGCGGCAGGGCTTCTCGTCGGAGCCCGAGCTCTCGCTGCCGCGGTCCTCGTCCTCCGACAGCGGGCTCACCTCGGGGTACAGGTAGCGGCCGGGCGGCGCCGAGCGCAGCATGGCGAAGGACATGGGGCCGGCGGGCGCGCCGTCAGCTCCGCCTCGCGCAGCGCATGCCGCCCGCCGCGCGGCCGCCCGGGGCCGGGGAGGCGAGACCGGGGAGGCGCGGGTCTCGGGGGCCCGCGGTGGCGGCTGCGGCGCCGCGCGCACGTGTGCGTCCCGGGCTGGAGCGGGGCCGCGGGCCGGGCCTTTATAGTGGCGGCGGCCCCTCCCCCGCGCCGGCCCGCCCTCCTCCCCGCCTCCCAGCCCCCGGAGGCCGCGCGGAGCAGGGGCCCTCGTCCCTCTGCCTTCTCGCGCCACGCTGAAGGAGCCTGGAGCATCTCGCTGTCTCTGGGGGCCGTGGGGGAGTGGGAGTCCCCTTCTGGGGGGCGGCGTGCGGGGGCTCTGCCGCCCTCCCTCTCTGCCTCAGCAGGGGGCAGGAGGGTCAAGTGGGACCCATGACCCAGGCAGGTCTTCTCCCCTGGCGCTGGTGCCGGGCCACACCCTGTTTGTCTGGTCTCTCTCGCTCCTGTGTACACTTGGGCCTTTTGTGGCTGGCAGAGTGCGGAGGGGCGCAAAGCCCTGCGGGGCTGGAGCTCACCCCACCACCCAAGGCTGCCCCCAGCCCCGGTGTGCGTGGGGTCACTGGGTGGCCCAGCCTCCCGGTGTCAGCCGTGCCCTCCAGCTGTGGCCCAGACTGTGCCTTCTGCCTGACACCCTGCTCTCTGCCGGCTCGCGCTGTGCCCTGCTGTGGGGCGACCTAGCTGTTCCCTTGGTGCTCGCTCTGGGGTCTGTCCGATTCAGGGGTGGCGCCCCCCCACCCCCATGCAGAGAAGGAAGGCCGGGGGCACAGGAGGTGTCCCCGAAGGATGGTCCCGCTGGGACCACGGAAGTTGGTTGACTAGGGCAGGCAGGTGCAGGGGGCCGAGTTCAGGGGGTCCTGTGCTCCTGCAAGGGGCCCCTGGGCTCCCCACTGTGCTCAGTCTCCTCTGGGCCCCTCCCCCTGTGGCCACTGTTCAGGAAGCAGCCGCCTGGGCAGCAGTCTCTGTGCTGGGCGGAGAGAGGGTGGTGGCTGGCAGGGGCCTCGACCAGGAATGTGTGTCCAGGAATGTGGCTGCTGTGGTGGGGGGGGCAGGATCAGGGAGGGCTGGGGGGGGCGTCCACAAATGCCTGCAGGGCAGAACGCAGTGGCTTCTGTCTCCCCTTGGAGCGGGTTAGCAGGGTCTTCCCTGAGTCCCTGCCCGTGGCTACCCATTTTTGCCTAAGGCCCCCACCAGGGGAGGGAGCCCATGGGCGATGAGGTCACCCTTGTCTGTGGCTGCCCAGAGTCCTGGCCAAGGAATCTGGGGGGAGGCTCTGGGGTTGGCACCACTTCAGTGGAAAATGTGAAGGTACAACTCCGGCGCCTCTGAGGGCCGGAGTGGGGGGGCAGCACTGGCCACCGTGCCACGTCACACCCCAGGGAGAGGGCATGTGTCAGGGTGCTTGGGTACCATCCCAGCAGCCTCGAGGCCCGTCCCCTCGCTCTCACTGGTTCCCCCCGCCCTGGCCTATGACTCTTGGGGCGCTTGCAGGGAGGGATGGACATGGTGGGCACCCAACGCTGACAGCCTGGCTTGCTGCCCCAGGACATCCGGAACACGGTGGGCAACGTGCCTCTGGCGTGGTATGATGACTTCCCTCATGTGGGCTATGACCTGGACGGCAGGCGCATCTACAAGCCGCTGCGGACCCGTGACGAGCTGGACCAGTTTCTGGACAAGATGGATGACCCCGATTACTGGTGCGCAGCCTCGGGCCGGGGCCAGTGGGGGCGGGGTGGGGGGCTTCGGGCTCGGCTCTGATCGCGACCCCCCAGGCGCACGGTGCGGGACCGGATGACTGGGCACGACGTGAGGCTGACCGACGAGCAGGTGGCCCTGGTGCGGCGGCTGCAGAGCGGCCAGTTTGGGGACAGGAGCTGTGACCCGTACGAGGTGGGTAGCAGCGGCTCGCCCTGGGTGTGCGGGGGCCGCCGCAGAGCCCGGGCCCACCCGTCTGCTGTGCCCTCAGCCGGCCGTGGACTTCTTCAGCGGCGACCTGATGCTGCACCCGGTGACCAACCGACCCGCCGACAAGCGCAGCTTCATCCCGTCCCTGGTGGAGAAGGAGAAGGTAGGCGCCGGCCGCCGGCCAGACCTCCGCTGCCGCGGCCAGACCTCCACCCCCGCGTCCCCGCGCGCCCTCGCTCACTGGCCCCGGCCTCGCAGGTCTCTCGAATGGTGCACGCCATCAAGATGGGCTGGATTCAGCCGCGCCGGCCCCGGGACCACACGCCCAGCTTCTACGACCTCTGGGCGCAGGAGGACCCGGACGCCGTGCTGGGCCGGCACAAAATGCATGTGCCCGCACCGAAGCTGGCCCTGCCCGGCCACGCAGAGTCCTACAATCCACCCCCCGAGTACCTGCCCAGCGAAGAGGAGGTGGGCCTCGCCCTGGGGTGGGGGTTTGGGCCCCTGCTCCTGGCCCTGGGCCCCCAGCTCACCCCTGTCTCCACAGCGCCTGGTGTGGGAGCAGCAGGAGCCGGGCGAGAGGAAGCTCAACTTCTTGCCCCGCAAGTTCCCGAGCCTGCGGGCCGTGCCCGCGTACGGTCGGTTTATCCAGGAGCGCTTCGAGCGCTGCCTCGACCTCTACCTGTGCCCGCGGCAGCGCAAGATGCGGGTGTGTGGCGGGGGGCGGTGCGCAGGGGGAGGCGGGGGGGGGGGCACAGCCCGTGGGGCGGGGTGACCTCGTGCTCTTCTGGCCCAGGTGAACGTGGACCCTGAAGACCTCATCCCGAAACTGCCCCGGCCACGGGACCTGCAGCCTTTCCCCACGTGCCAGGCCCTGGTGAGTGCGTGGGGCAGGTGGGGGGAGCCCCCGGAGGGGTGTCTCCTCACTGATCCTCCTCTGTAGGTCTATAGGGGCCACAGCAACCTTGTCCGTTGCCTCAGTGTCTCCCCGGATGGCCAGTGGCTGGCTTCAGGTGAGCCTGAGGTGGGGGCATTGCCAGCAGGGGGTTGGGGTGCTGCTGGGGGGCGGGAGGGCAGCTGGTGAGGGCCTTGTTCACGTGTTCAGGCTCCGATGACGGCTCGGTGCGGCTCTGGGAGGTGGCCACTGCCCGCTGCATGAGGACTGTGCCCGTGGGGGGCGTGGTGAAGAGCGTCGCCTGGAACCCTCGCCCCGCCGTCTGCTTGGTGGCCGTGGCGGTGTAAGTGGGTGGCCTGGGGAGCACTGGGGGCCACGGGTGCAGAGCTGCACCTGAGGGACCACATGTCTCTCTGGCCTGCAGAGAGGACTCAGTGCTGCTGTTGAACCCGGCCCTGGGGGACCGGCTGGTGGCGGGCAGCACGGACCAGCTGCTGAGCGCCTTTGTCCCCCCCGAGGAGCCCGCGGCGCAGCCCGCCCGCTGGCTGGAGGCCTCGGAGGAGGAGCGCCAGGGGGGCCTGCGGCTGCGCATCTGCCACGGGAAGGTGTGAGGGCTGTCGGGGTGTGTGGGGTTAGGGCGGCCAAGGGCTGGGGAGGGCACAACTGAGCCAGCCTTGCCTTCTGCAGCCCGTGACCCAGGTGACCTGGCACGGGCGTGGGGACTACATGGCCGTGGTGCTGGCTGCCGCGGGGCACACACAGGTGCTGATCCACCAGCTGAGCCGGCGCCGCAGCCAGAGCCCCTTCCGCCGTAGCCACGGGCGCGTGCAGTGCGTGGCCTTCCACCCCCTGCGACCCTTCCTGCTGGTGGCTTCGCAGCGCGCCGTCCGCCTCTACCACCTGCTGCGCCAGGAGCTCACCAAGAAGCTCCGGCCCAACTGCAAGTGGGTGTCCAGCCTGGCCGTGCACCCTGCAGGTGAGGGAGGCGGGGCACGGGGGGGCCGTGCACCCTGCAGGTGAGAGCGGGCGGGTGGGCGCGTGGGCAGGGGAGCGTGCACCCGCGGGTCCCCACCAGCCCCTCCGCCCCCAGGAGACAACGTCATCTGTGGCAGCTACGACAGCAAGCTTGTGTGGTTTGACCTGGACCTTTCCTGCGAGCCGTACAGGGTGCTGAGGTGAGTGGGGGTGGGGGTGCAGGTGGGGGTGCCGGCGGGCCCGCCCCGGCCCTCCCGAGCCCTCACCGGCCCCTGCCCTCCAGGCACCACAAGAAGGCCCTCAGGGCCGTGGCCTTCCACACGCGGTACCCACTGTTCGCGTCTGGCTCCGACGACGGGAGCGTCACTGTGTGCCACGGGATGGTGTACAAGTGAGTGCGAGCCCCACGCGCCCTGCCAGGCTGGGGGGAGGGGCGCTTCCCCGCCTGAGTCCTCTCTCTGCTCCTCCCCCACAGCGACCTGCTGCAGAACCCGCTGCTGGTGCCGGTGAAGGTGCTGCGGGGGCATGTGCCGACCCGAGACCTGGGGGTCCTGGACGTGGCCTTCCACCCCACCCAGCCGTGGGTCTTCTCCTCAGGGGCCGATGGCACCATCCGCCTGTTCAGCTAGGCCGTCCGTGGGGCACGTGTGCGCTCAGGACCCTCAATACAAGTGTTCCCCCTCCGACTGCTGTGTGACCTTGATTCGGGGTTTACGACCTGCACCCCGCCACCGCTTGTCTTCCTAAACAGGGTGCAGGCGGTCCCCGCTGCCCCTGGAGGACTGGCACTCCCACGCCACCTGCTGAGGACCCAATGGCTTTATTGGAAACCGGAGTGGGGGGTACAGCGCTAGCTCTCCCACCCCCGCCCCGCGCTGGCCTCCTGTGGCCTCTCCAGAAGGGCAGGCGTTGGACCCGTGTGGTGGGGGGGGCGCCGGCAGGTCCCGACTCCGCGTCGGGCAGGGGGCTCCTTGGGGCGCCCCAGGGCGGTCAGACCCAGGCTGCTGCTGCTTGTCGCGGCGGGAGCCTCAGGCGAACTTCCCCAGGCGGCCCAGAGTCTCGGCAGCCTTCACGCGCACCGGCGGGGCTGGGTCCTTGAGCAGCAGCTGGAGCGCTGGGGGACCCAAGTGGGGGGGACAGCGGGCTGCTGCCAAGGGTTGCCCCTGCAGCCTCCAGAGGACGCCCTGAGCCCAGGGCGGCTGCCAACACCCCACCCCCCAGCCCCCGCCTGGGCCCACCTCTCTCCCGGTGCGCGCCCCCTCCCGCCCCTGCCCCCGCCCGCTGGGGCCACCCGCCCACCGCCCTCCTAAGACAGGCCTCTGCCGGGAGCGCCTGAGAGCCAACGGAAAGATAGTTTTTCCTTTTTTAGTGTTTTTTAAGCTCTTTTGGAACAGTTAAGAAGTTTCCGTGAACTACTAGAGACGATGAGGTCACCAGTGACAGGGGAAAAATCCTTGAAATCCAGGAAAATCACTTAGTCCCCCCTGGTGCCCACAGGTCAGTGAGGCCCCGCGCAGCCGGACAGGTTGGGGGTGGGGTGGGGGCGGGGCTTGCCCGGGGCTGACCTGCGGTGAGCGGCTCCAGGTCCACCTGCGGCCGGTGCTCCGCCTCCGCGTGCAGCACCAGGAACCCTGGGCGGTGGGGCGGGGGGTTAGGGGCGTGGTCGGGGCGGGCCAGGTGGGTGGGCGTGGCCCGCGGGGGCGCGGCTCACCTGTGAGCATCGGGGCGGCGGCGCGGATGTCCTCCCAGCTGCTCTTGAAGTAGAACAGGCTGGTGCTCACCAGGCGGCCCAGCAGGTCTGGGAGGTGGTGCATCTGCAGAGAGGCCATGAGCCGGCCTCCAGCCCGCGCCCCCCGCGCCCCCGGCGCCCCGGCGCCCCCGCGCCCCCGCGCCCCGGCCCGGCCCTCACCAGGAGTTTGCAGGCGCAGTTGAGGAACTCCCCGAAGTGCAGGCCCCGCCCTTCCCGGAGGTGCTTCTGCAGGGCCGCGGCCAGCTCCTCGCACTTGAGGTTGGGGCCGCTCATGCACAGGGCGAACCTGCAGGCCTGCGGGTCGTGCGGGTGAGTCCCCGCGACCGAGAGCCCGGCCCGCCCGGCCCCTGCGGGAGACTCACGCTGCTCACGGCGGCTTGGGGGTCCTGCAGGTGCAGCAGCAGAGGCACCAGCCCGCCCACGACCTGCTCCAGGAACACGTCCTCGCAGCCCCCGCCGTGGCAGGCCTTGTTGAGGTGCCCGAAGAGGCGGATGGAGGCAGAACGGAGCTCCATCTTCTCCTGCGAGGGCGGGGGGGGGGGGGGGGTGTGGACGGGCCGGCGTCAGCCAGTCCCGGGCCTCAGGCCCCTTCCCCATGCCGCCCTCCCTGTCCCTGTGTAATGGGCACATGCCCTGCCCGGGCACCTGGGGAGGGGTGGAGAGGGGCTGCCGAGAAAGAACTAGCCCTCGTGGGACAGGGGCAGTGCCGGGGAGGGCTCCAGCACGTACTCTAGAGGGTCTGCAGGGGGCACAGGGGTGACACCCATGCTGTGGGGCCCAGGTAGCAGGGTAGAGCCAGGGCCTAAGGCTCAGAGAGGAGGTGCCACGGGCGTGGGGGGGGCGGGGGAGAATGTGAGGCCTCGGGCCCCTCGCCTGCCCCACCCAGCCTACACTGTCGAAGAAGGGCCGGATGCGGATGGCGACGTGCGGCAGCACGGGGTGCAGGTCCTGGGGCTCCATCAGGTCCAGCAGTCTTGCCAGGCCCACCATGGCCTCCAGGGCCACCAGGTTGTGAGGGTCATCCCTGTCGTCCAGTCCGCCAAGCACAGCCGTCAGGAGCTGGGGGCCATGGGCCTGCACCTGGGGGGGGTGCCCGCATTCAGCAGTGCCCCAGGTCAGGAAGCCCTCGCCCCGCAGACCCGTCCCCATGGTGGTGCCCGCTGGCCCCCCGCCCCCGTGCCCAACCGCAGCACCCACATAGTGTTCCTGACCTTGTCCGGGGAGCCAGAGGCGATGTTGGCCAGGCCTCGGAGCACCAGCCGCCGCACGCTGGCGCACGGGTCTTTCTGCCGGGCCGCCAGGTTGTCCAGCAGCGACTCCAGGAGCATTAGGTCATTCACCACGTTGCTGTTCAGCAGCTGGAAGCAGAGGTGCCGTGACCGCCCCGCCCACTGCACTGACCCCCGGGGCCTTGTCCCCACCCCAGACCTGGTCCAGACTTGCTGGGAGCAGTGCATGTGGCCAAGGCCTCTGGTCTTTGACTCTTGACCCAGCTCACTCAGGGCCCGTCTTTGGCACGGTCACAGCCACAAAAGGGCTGCAGAGGGAGGGATGCATTGGGCCCGGGAGAGGGCCCCGCCCCCGCAGAGGGCCCAGCGAGGACCCCACAGCCAAGGCCTCTCTTCATGGGCGCACAGTGGGACCGCCTCCCACGGGTGGGGCAGAGCATCCCCCGCCCTCAGGCCCCGTGGCCATCTGGAGCAGGTGACCCCTACCTCGGCCAGAAACCCTGTGGAGGTGACCCGCTGGATCTCGTATGTGCTGCCCTGTGTGCCCACGAGCGCCGCCATCACCAGGGGCAGCCGGGGACCCGCAAACTTGGCCATGGCGCTAGGGAGGGAGGCCAGCCACACACTGTGAGTTTTGGGGCCTCAGGCTGCCCTGCCCCAACTGCCACGTCCAGGGCTGCCCCTGCCTCCCCTCCTGGGCCCTCGCCCCCTGCCCCCAGCTGTCAGCACAGCTGCCTTGGTGGCCTCCCCACTTGCACACACCCAGAGGAGGTCCCCAGCCCAGCTGTGCAGCAGGGCAGAGGGCCCTGGTCCTCATGTGTGGGGGTCCCAGGGCCCCAGACAGCCCAAGCCGAACCTGGCCAGCCGGGCGACCCCCTCCTCGTGCCCCGCTGAGGTCCGGAGCAGCTGCCAGCCTCCCTCCAGCTCCATGCACTGCACCACGTCCTGGCTGCCGCCCCGGAGCAGCATGGCCTGCAGGGCCTCCACGGCAGAGCTGCAGGGACATTTGCGGATGGGTCTGCGGGTGCCAGAGGGCCCCCCACATACACAGGCTCAGCCTCCTGGGCCGGGGGGATGTCTCCGGGCTGCCTGGCCTGTACCCGGCCAGCAGCACCCTCTGGGGGGCCCCTCAGTTCCCCCCATCTCGAGCTGGGCACCAGGAGGTGGCTCTGGACCCTCTGACCACCACCCCATGGCGGGCAGGTGGGGGGTCGCTGCTGGCAGTGGCCCAAGGCCTCGCGGCACTGTTCGAGTCACAACCTACAGAGCTTTTCAGTTTCCTTGATGACCTCCATTTAATTAAGAAACAGAAGAAAGCATAGAAAGTTATCGAAAGTAGCATAGAAAGCATATAGCGGGTCAGGGTCTGACTTGCGAGGGGTCTTCAGATGAGCGGCCAGAGGAGCAGGGTCCAGGCCCCCAAGAACGAGCCCCCGTGCTCACAGGTGCACAGCCACACCCTCCCCGGGAGACCCCAGAACCCAGGTTAGGGATGGCAGGTGAGGAGGGCAACCCCGCCCACAGGCCAGGACGGGCCGGCGGCCCAGCCGGGGGGATGGCAGGCACAGCTCTGCCCACCGCCTTCACCCAGCCCTGCGGGCACCGGCCTCTCCAGTCTCCCTTGCAGGAGCGGCCGGAGCCCCCAGGGCGCATTTGGGATTTAGCAACTGCCTTTTGCCCAGCTGACTGGGAAGCACTGGGCCGGCAGCAGGCAGGCGACAGGGGAGGGAGCCCGCGGGCCTGGGTCTCAGCAGAGCCCCGCGGCAATGCCTGCAGCCCCGAGCGTGCTCACCGGGGCTGGGGGGTGGCGCACAGGCGGCGCCGGGACCACAGCACCTCCCGCCCTCCCCAGGGCTGACCTCTCCCCGGCAAGTGGCCACCTCGCCCCTAAGGCAGCGCACGTGACGCTGGTGTCCAGCCACAGGTTCCCGCCAGGCCTCCACGAGCGGCAGGGGCTCTGTGACCAGACGGCTTGTTCAGGGCCAGTTCCAGTTCCGACGGGCCGTGACCAAGCCCAAGTGCCCGGACGCAGGTTTGCCTGAGAAGTGTGCTAGCTGCTCGGATGAGGCGCCACCACGGCCTGTCCACCCTGCTGCCGAGGGTTCTTACAGATGGGGTCCTTCCTGGGGTCAGACTTCCGAGGCCTGGCCCTGCACCCCTCAGCTCAGGGGTGGCAGCTGGGGAGCCTGATGGGAGCTTGTAGCCCTGCAGCTCCCAGGCCATGGAGCGGGGTCGGTGCGCCAGGCCCAAGGCGCCAAGTCCATTCACATTTTCCGCTTGGTCTGCGCAGAACCAGAAGGCTCTGCTGAACGGTCTCTGGCAAAAGGTGTGAGTGGCTCCTGTGTGGGGCAAGCCCGGTGGGGCCGAGAGGAGGGGACAAGCAAATGCTGCCCGCTGCACCCCCGGGGGCCACTTGACCCCGCAGGCCTGCAGTGGGTAGGGAGGTAGCCTGAGCTCACTGTTCCTCAGGCTTCGTGTGTCGCCCTGTGGCCTGGAGCAGTCACCTGGAGCCCTGAGGTGCCTCCCCAGAGGGCGCAGGAATGAGACCAGGTCAGGCAGGCAGGTGTCCCGGCACCAGCTCTGGTGACCGCTACCGGCAGGCCGCTCCAGCCGCTGGCCTCCTGCCCCAGGACCCCGGGCCCACTTGGTAGAGACCACAAGGTTCCCACAGCCCAGTGACAGCTGCAGGGGAGGAGCCCTCTCCGTGGGGCGGGGCGTCTGAAACGTCCGAAGGGGGTCCCTGATGGGCTGGGAGGGCGGCAGAAACCCAGAGCTCAGGACTGAGGCGGCACACGTGGGGCTGTGAGGGGGGCTCACCTCGTGGCCCCACGTTCTACAGGAGGCAGGACTCTGGACCTACCTGAGCGTCCGACAAACCCCTGCAGGCCATGGGCAAACAGCAGCTGCCTCCCCCACAGCCCCAGCCCCGACTGTGGGACCCAGGACATCATCCCCGGGGGAAGTGCCAGTGTCCCAGACACAAAGCAGGCCCCGAGTCAAGCCCCCAAGGCCTGGCCTGCACTTCCGGTCCTGTCCCTGACTGCCAGGATGCGGGGTGCCCTTGCACACGCGTGCACACACACGGGCTCGTGCCACAGTGTCGGGGGCAGTGGGGGAGGGGGCCCGCCTACCTGCAGGGCTCGAGGGTCCTGGGGGCTGGAGCAGAGGCCGTGCTCCTCCTCTCCTTGGCCTGCAGGGTCCGCGGCAGCGTGACGCCCACGGTGCAGCTGACCCGCTGCAGCAGCGCCGCGAACAGCTGGGGGTAGAGCCCAAGCACCGCGGGCCCGGACGCTGGCGTGCTCATCACCTCGTACAGCGCGCACGTGGCCTGGGGACAGGGGCTGCGTCAGGCTCAGTCCTCCCTCAGGGGCTGGCCGTGGTGAAGGCTGGGCCCTCACCCCAAAACCAGCCCAGCCCGCGGCCCACCCTGGCATGCGTGGAGAGCTCGGGCCCAGGGAAGGCTGCAGCCTAGCTGGGCCATCAGGGGCCAGAGGCAGGCACGGGGGCAGTGCGGCCACCTGGGGACAGGCCTTCCGCCATCTGCGCTCGGTCCCACCGCAGGAGGAGGAGGGAATTCTCACAGCTGCTTTACTGCTGAAAACGTTGCCAAGTGGGCTTACGTTTTTCCGCAGGATGAAACGGACTCCATGCCCTTGGGGACCAACACCTGTGGGGCCTTAACGAGCTCGGCCTCCAAGCGGGGCTGGCGCCCGCACCCCTATTAGCTGCCAGGTGCCTGAAGGGTGGCACCCGGGCCACCTGTGGGGTCCTCCTGCCGGCAGCAACACGGCCCCTCCCCCGGCCTCCTCGACGAGCAGGGGGAAGGCCGTGCGGGGCCCCTCACGGCAGCCCCAGGACCCCACTCACCGCAAGGGGCAGCAGAGTGGCCTCGCGGCCCGGGGAGCTGCTCAGCAGGAAGGTCCGGGTCTCCTTGAACGGGACGTCCTTGCTCATCTTGTCCAGGAGCAGCCCCAGGACCTGCGTGGTGAGGCCGGGCTCCACGGCCAGCGCGCGCCACAGAGTACAGGTGTGGCTGGAACAGGGCGGAAGGCCAGTCACCCCCAGGTCCCTGCCGGCCCCACACCGGGGCCCTCCGACGCGCCCGCGGGCCTTCACTCTCACCAGCCGGGAGACGACCCCCTGACCTTGCATCTCTCCTGTCCCTGGGGGTCTGGGAGGCGAGCAGCAGGCCACAGAGGACAGGGAGAATGGGGCGACATGAACACAGGCCCTGAGGCCCCCCAAGAGGCTTTCCCGGAGGAGAGAGCACTCTGCAGGCCTTGGCCAGAGCGAGCCGGGCCCACCAGGCCCTGGGAGTGCGACTGCTCCAAAGCCACCCAGTCCTCGGGCCGCACAGAAGACCTGCTTCAAACCCCTGGTGGGACCTGGACGCTCCGAAGAGCGATTTGGAAAGAACAGGCGCCGCCCTTCCCCCGAGACACGGGAGGTCATGGCGACCGGGGACCCCGGCCGGGAGAGGTCCCCTTGAACTCAGTCCAAGAGCCGGGAGGGACAGAGGTGAGGAAGAGGGGGATGGGTCTCCAAGAGAAAAGGGACGGAAGGTCCAGTGGGCTGTGCAGGACCGAGGACGGACACTTGCGGCCTCCAGTGGCCCTGCAGCAGCCTGGCCCGGCCCCCAACCCGTGCACAGAAAGACCTGTCCAACCAGACTCCCGACTCCACAGAACGTTCAAGGGCAGCCGGGCGAGGACACCTGCCCATGCCAGAGCCGGAGACCGCAGACTCTCAGCGGGGAGACGCCGAGGACCCACCGCGCAGAAGGAAAGCGACACAAGCCAAACGCGCGTGCCCAGCAGGAGGGAGGGTGTGGCGTGCCGATGGGGACACAGGGAGGCGCTGGGCATGGTGGACACATCCACCTGTGTCCAGGACAGGGCCCAGCACCCTTCTGACCCCAGACACAGGGCCTCTGTGGACACTGCCATGGAAGGGAGCAGCGTACCACGTTCCAATCACTTTGCTTATGGACAGGTTTCAATTTCATATGATTTTTCACAAGCCACAAAGAATTATTATTTTGATTTCCTTTCCTAACCACTCGTAAGCTCATCGTGAGCTCACACTTTGGACAAAAACCAGTTGCTGGCCGGATCGGGCCCACAGCTACCCCATGCAGATGCCTGGGCTGGGACAGTTTTGCTCTTGTGCATAAACTGGGGGGGGGCGTTTGTGCCTGAGCACCACCCCCAGCAGGTGTGCTCCAGAGCAGAGACCGAGGGCTCGTCAAGGAAGCCGGCAGGAAACGCCAGGGTTTCTGCGCGGATTCTGTTATCTGCGCTCACGACGGGGCGGAGCATGTCTAGTGACAGCAGTCAGGTGGCGGGACGCTTCGTGGGAGTTTCAGGTGAGGGGCCCACGGGCACTACTGGGGGCTGGACAACTTCCCCGCCCCCGTCCGGGCCGTGGGCCGTGGGTGGTGCCGGTGACACGGCCCCGAAAGGAGAAGCCATGGGATGAGTGACCAGCAAAGGGCGGGGCCCGCAGGAGTGGAGCGGCTGGCGGGCCGCGGCCACAGCCAGACCCTTCCGGGTCTCTGTCCATGCAGATGCCCAGAAGGAGCCCCACGTGCAAAGGCCCGAGGGAGTGCTCGTGAGCCGGGCTCCGTGCACACAGCGTCACTCTCGGGGCCGCCACTAGAAGAACAGAAATGGGGTGGGTATGACTTCTGGACTAATTCAGGGGCAAAACCAATTCACAAAAAAGTCCCAGTCAAGCTAAAAGAAGACAAGAAAGAAGATCAGAAGAGGCGGAGAAGTGGTCGCGGGGGGCGGGGCTCCCATCACGCCAGCCGTGAAATGCAGTCATCCGTGTCCCAAGGCCAGGCAGACAAGATTGACAGGGACAGGACGTCCGACGATGTACCCCAACGTCGGGGGCGTCCCTGAGGAAGAGAGGCACCCCAACCGGGCAGCAGGGCTCCACGCGCCTCAGCAAGACACAGCCAACACAAGTCAGGGAGAGGAGAGTGCACGGGGCAGAGGACAGCACCTGCCAGCTGGGGGTGGGGGTGTGCGGACCCCCGCATGGGGCACGGAGGACCCCAGCACGGGAGCTCAGAGGCCTCCCCAGTAGCAAAGGCAGGAGCGGGAAGTGCGAGTGGGGGACCCTCCCCAGCAGAGCAAGGGGCTGTGCGCACTGACGCAGGAGGGGCTGGCGACAGGCAGGACCCTCAAGTGTGGTGTCTGAGCTGGGCCTTGGCCTGGAGCCCCGCGGCCGGACCCCAGCCCCCCCACAGCCTGGCAGGCGCCACGTACCTGTCAAAGGGCAGGGGGCTGCCCAGGAGGCTGGCCACCACGGCGGCGCAGTGCTGGGACGCCAGGAGGTACACGCTGTGCTGGGCGGCCTGCAGGATGTCCTCCTCCCGGGTGTCCGGCAGCTTCGAGCGGAGCACGGTCACAAGCTCAGGTACCTGCAGGCAGTGGGCCACGGAGGTCAGGCCCTGGGCCCGCACCCCCAGCCCGAGACATTCCGGTGCCCGCAGGGCAGGGGCCCCGGGGAGAGCGGCTGGCTGTGAGTCCCACTCAGCGGGGTCATGGGGAGGGAGCCCCACAGATCACACTGCCGGCCACCAGACCGAAGGGAGAAGGCAAGAGCCTGGCCCCTTCCGGTGGGGTCGCTGTGGCCCGAGAGCGAGGGCCTGGATTCCATGTGGGAAGTAACAAGCATCCGAGAAGCCAGCAAGGGGCTGGAGGTACCACATGCACACGGGCCGGAGGTCTGTGGGGCGCACACAGCATGGGAGGCCACTGGGGTGCACATGGCGGTCACCAGCTCCTGTGGGGCCCTCGTACCCCCGGGCAGAGACACACAGCCTCCGGCCCCTGGAACAGCACACACAGCCGCCCGCACCAGGCAACAAGGTGACTGCTGCACTGGGACAGAGAGGACCAGGACGCGGTCGCTGGCTCTTGGGCTGTGCTGGGGCATGGCTGGCCGCCGTCATCCCAGAAGCCAGAGGGGCCGTCAGGTGCGAGCAGCAGCAGGGAGAGTGCGACCGCGGGTGGCCTGTGCCCCTGCCCAGCCCTGGCCCGGCAGGCCCTATTCTGGGCATGGCCTCGTCACTGTGGGTCCCCAGGCTGATGCGGAGGAGGCGCTGGCCCCAAGCACGGGGACCCACAACGCTGGAGGCTGCATAGTGGCAGCCACGGGTCTGAGAGGACAGCAGACGAGACGGAGGCAGGCGCACGGTCCCCTGGACGAGGACAGCTGGCCCCTCCTGGGTGCCCGGGAGGAGGAGCAGCAAGAAGGGCCTGGCCACAGCTATGACGGTGGAATGTTCCAGGCCAGGCCCACGCTGGCCAGCAAGGGCCCGTGGGGCACGTGGGAGGCCCTGTGCCCGTGTGGGCAAGCCAGAGGCCCCTGGCTGGGCTGCAGGGGGAGGTGCCGTCACTGTCATTTCTCAAAAGACTCGTGACCATGACAACATTCTTTTACAACTTTGGGTACAGAAGGCAGATTAGCACACTCACGCCAGGGCTGTCCTCCCACTGACACGGCTGTCACTGTCCTCTAGACCAGCCGGGGCCCCGCCACAGGGAGCCGCGTCCTCTCCAGGCCGGCTGGGGAAGCCCCAGCAGTGAAGACGTGCTGAGCCGGGAGGGGTGTCTTCCACACCAGCTGGGTCTGGGGTCTTGTTCCCGCGGGTGTGCAGCAGCGTCCACAGGAACCCCCAGCCCCCGAGTCCGGGGCTCAACGTGCTCCATTCTCCCAGGCTCTCGGCCTGGACACACGGCCCGCGCGTGCGCTGGGCTGCGACCACAGCTGCCGGCCCAGCTGATTTCCGTGTCCCTCGCTAGTCCCGGCAGCGAGCCCGTGGGCTGCGGGGCGGTTCTGCGGGCGCGGGAGCGAGTGGCTTCTCCCCCCTCGCTCACTTCGGGTGCTGGCTCTCTGCCCCGACTCACCAGGTGTTTCCTTCCAACTGGTTTGGTGGGTTTATCCCCAGTCTCTGATACTTTCCTCGCTGCTGCCTGTTTCGCTCAGCACCTAGAACCCCCAGTGCGGGGCCGCGGAGGCTCTCGGCCCAGGGTCGGCTCCGGTGAGCCAGTGGTTCTGGCTCAGCTTCACCAGCCCCGCGCCTGCGCCCCCCGCGCCTGCGCCCCCCGCGCCTGCGCACCCCCGCGCCTGCGCCCCGGCTCTCGCTCTCCTGCTCCGTGGTTTCCTCCTGGCGCCTTTGCAGACCGGACCACTCACCACGGAGCCCACCCGCTGTACGTATGCAACTCGGGGGTCTCTGGGGTGCCCAGAGCGTCAGGCAGCCGCACTCGCCCATCCGAGAGTGTCCCCGTCACCCCCAAGAAACTTCACGTGCATCAGCCACCCCTCCCCGCCCCTGGCAGCCCCACAGCCGGCCGTGCGAACGTCGGAGCTGTGCACTCACACCCCAGGCCTTTGGTGTCTCGTGTCTTGAGTTTTGCAGACGTTTCCCGGGCGGTGCCCAGGCAGCAGGTTTCAGCTTCGTTCCGCTCGGCTGCTGAATCCGCACCCGCTGTGTGGGGAGCACGCGTCGCACTTCCGTGTAGGCCGTGGCCATCACTTGGCTGTTGCGGACTGTGCCGCTGTGAGCGTCCGACTCCCGCGGCTGTTCCACTACTCCAGGCACAGGCCCGCAGGGAGCTGCCGGGCCACGGGCCGCCTGCCACAGTGCCAGCCCCACGCTGTTTACGTCTGGCTGTCCTGCTCCCTTGGCTTCCCCTGCACGTTCCCAGCCACCCGCACAAGGCCCTTCTCTGCCTGCCAGTACCACAGAGGTCAGGAGCCTGCGGAGGCTGCTCTGTCCTGCCCTCTGTGCTCAGTGGTCCAATGTGCCCTAGTTCATACTGTGTCCAGTCACGCGTCACCCCCGAGGACCCCATCTTCTGATTTGATGTCAGAGAAGCTGACCCTCTAACAGCGTCCTGGCGTCTCCAGGATGTCCCCCCGCTAAGTTCTGCCAGGACAGGAACGGAAACAGTGGCCCGCCATGGCATCCGTGGGCACAAGTGGCCGGTGTGCCACGGCCCCCATGAGCCTCTGGTGGCCACAGACTCACAGTGCGGGCCCGGGTGTCAGGAACACCCCTCCCTGAGGGAGGCACGGGAAGGGCCCTGTCCGTGAGCCTGAGCTGGAGAGGACAGTGTGGAAAAAGCAGCAGCATGAGCACCCGCCCGCCAGCCTGGGGTGAGGGGCCCGTGGGGAGGAGCCCGGGTCTACTGTGAGTAGCAAGACCAAAAACTAGAAAACTCCTAGGAAAAAAGAAAAGCTTTGTGACACTGCATTTGGCAATGATTTCTTGGCTGTAACCCACAAGAACAGGCAACCACAACAAAAATATCGGGGCACCTGGGGGTGGGGGTCAGTCGTTGAGCCTCTGCCTTCGGCTCAGGTTGTGATCCCAGAGTCCTGGGATCGAGCCCCGAATCGGGCTCCCTGCTCTGCGGGAAGCCTGCTTCTACCCCTGCTTGTGCTTGCTCTAATAAGTAGATTAAAATCTTTTTAAAAAGTGGGCAAAAATATAGGACTACATCAAACTTAAAAACTCCCGTTAGGGGTACCTGGCTCAGCTCGTCCAGCCCGCGGTTCTTGGTCTCAGAGTCATGAGCTCAAGCCCCACCCTGGGTTTAGAGTTTTCTTGTAAAGAAAACAAACGGCGCGGGGGCGGGGAGGGGGGCTCAGTCGTTAAGCATCTGCCTTCAGCTCAGTTTGTGATCCCAGGGTCCTGGGATCAAGACCTGTGTCACACTCCCTGCTCAGTGGGCAGCCTGCTTCTCCCTCCCCCACTACTTGTGTTCCGCCTCTGTCTTTGTCAAATAAATAAAACCTTTAAAAAAAAAACAAAACTTTCATGCATCAAATGACACAGTCAGCAGAGTGAGGAGGAACCCTGGAGAATGGGGAAGAACGTCTGTAAATCATCCCCGATGCCATGCCGGCGCTCAGAACACGTGCAGCCTCTGCGACCCAATGGCAGATCCAACGACAGCACATTAAACTGGGCCAAGGACACAGACAGATACGTCCCCAAAGAAGACATATGCGCAGCCAACCAGTGCACCAGGAGACGCCCACCGTCACTCATCACGCGGGAACTGACGGTAAAACCAGTCCGGAGTACCAGCTGGCACCCCGCGGGACGCGAACTACAACCCAGACCTCCAGCTGGCAGGCCCTGTCATGGCCGCACCCCTTCCCCGACCCTGCCACAGCTCTCCTCCAGGTCCACGCTCTGCCACCCGCCGCACCCGCTGCAGCCCTCACTGGGAGCCGGCTCCGCTGTCCCGCGGCCTTGCCCAGCGCTCCTCCATCGCTGTCTTGAGAAAGTGTTTGAGATGCGTGCACACGCCCCAGTGTGTGCCGGCCTCCAAAACAGAGCGCGTGCCCTGCACGGATAAAGTACTTCCACCACCAGTAAAAGCGCAGACACCCCAGACGAAACGTGGGCAGAACACTGGTGTCTTCACGAGGGAGGACCCCCGAGTAGCCAGCACACACGGGTGAACGGTTCAACTGCATCGGCCACCAGAGAGACGCAGACTGAACGCGTCCGGAGCCCTTGCGCGCACGGCAGAAAGGGTGCGCATCGGAGTTGGACACCATGGGGCTCGCTGGGGCCCCACCTGCTGCTGGCGGGAGGGGGGCTGCCTGGAAAGCCAGCGGCAGAGCTCCGCAGGGGCCTCTCCTGCAGGCCAGTCCTTCACCCCGTATGTCCCCAACAGACACGCACCCTCAAGTCAAAGAACCTGAGCTCGGACAGCTCGCGTCAAGACTGCCCAGACTGGGGCACTGCGTTAAAGCCTCTGCTTTCTGCTCAGGTCCTGGGATCGAGCCCCAAACGGGGCTCTCCGCTCAGGGGGGACCCTGCTTCCCTTTCTCTCTCTGCCTATTTGTGATCTCTGGCAATAAATAAATAAATAAATAAATCTAAAAAAAAAAAAAAAGACTGCCCAGACTGGGAACTGAGGCCAGGGGATGGGACGGACAGAATGAGGGACCAACGGCTCGCCGGCAGGAGTGAGGCAGGACTGAGCGAGGCAGCAACATGCACGACCTCCCAGGTCACCATTGGGCGGCGCTGCACGCAGGCGGCTGTGCTCCATGCCACCCTGCGGGGTGCCGGGGTAGGGACCAGGAGCTGGGAGACGGACAGGTGCTCTGCTCTGCGCGTGCTTGTCTGGGGGGGACTCCCGGGGCTGGGTGCTTTGGACAAGTCCTCTGTTCACATGCGTTCCAGGTGCAGGACAGGGCAGGCCCCCCCGGACCCTTGGAGCCCGCCTCACCCCTACAGGGGCCTGCCGGTAGGCGCGCGACACAGAGCAGCTGGCAGTGCACACAGTGAACCACTGCGTCGACAGCCACCGAGCTCCCGCCGAGGGGCCCAGAGGCAGGGTGAACGCACGGGCCGGCGGAGCGGGCGGCACCTGAGTGTCCCGCGCATGGCCTCTCTGGGGCAGCTGGCCGCGGGACTCTCCCGGTCCTGCCCAGAGCGCCCACCCAGCGCCCACTCGCTGAAGGGCTCCTACACCTTACCCCTGCATCTTCTTTCCCTTTCCTCCCTCCTCCCCCTCAACTCCTCAGCAGTCACCTGGGCCCAGTGCTCACCTGTCTTCAACCGGAAGAGAAAGCCCTCTGCTTATCAGGCGGGCAGGGCAAGGGGACAGGAGCCGGGACCACCGGAGCCCCAGCGCAGGCAGCAGGCCGCCGGCCCCGCCCCCGCCCCCAGGCCCACCCACATCAATGGCTAGGCCCCGCCCACACCGTGGCCCCGCCCAGCAAGGCCCCGCCCCCGCACCTTCTCCAGGAGCCCGTTGCCTCGCTCCTTCAGCAGGCAGTTGATCATGACGGTGGCAGCCCGAGAACAGTTCTTGTCGGGGTCGCCCAGCCCCTCAAACATGGTCAGCAAGAGGCTGATGAGTTGCTCTGGCGGGAGGCGCTTCGCAATGATCTAGCAGGACGGTTGGGTCAGAACAACTGCGAGGGTGGGGGCCAGCGCCCTTCCAGACAGACCCAACACCCTGGGGTCTGGGGCTGAGGCAAGGGCTGCCCCACTTCCAGCTGCTCACGCCCCTCCTCCAGCCCTCCTTACCCTGTCCCGGGCACCAGGGGCAGTGGTGGCTCACATGGGAGCCTTGTCCACACTGATGCCCCACAGGCCATGGGCACAGCCCCCAGGGCCTGCGTAGCCCCTGGAAGGTGGTCCCTGCAGCACAGCAGGCGGGTCAGAGCGCCCTCCTGGAGGCCCCTCCTGACCAGCAGCTGGGATGCGGGGTGGGGGGGGGGGGTGCAGCGGGGGTGTCTCGGTGGGCACAGTGGCTCTGGAACTCTCCAGAGCAGAGTCAAGGGCAGAGGGTAATGCATCCCACCCAACAGTCCCCTCCTTGTCCCCGGGCTCAATGCTCAAGTGCAGAAGCAGTGCTCATGCTGGACGAGGTCACAAAAGCACACATACAGGAGCCATGGGCAGAAAGGTGGCGGGATATCCGCCCCGTCTCACCCCAGCCACCCACACCCTCCCCGGGCCTGCCCAGGCCTGCGTCTTTGCCGCTCACTGAGTAACCCCTCCCTTCTTCCTTCTGTAGGAGAGACAGCTTCCAGACCCCCGAGGGCCATTTCTGGCTATCAAAGGGAAGAGGAGCCCAGCCCTGGCCTGGGGGCTCTTGGGGGAGGCTGGGGCAGCTTTCTCTGCTCCTCAGAGCAGCTCCTGACCACGCCCCTGCCGCTGGGCCTCAGAGGGTAGGCCCCAGGGAGAGGGCAGCAGTGCCGGCCAGCGGTGGTGCCTGAGAGCGCATCTTCTGAGCGACGCCTGCCTCTGTGCCCAGTCTCCGCACCGTGCCCACTAGCCCCACGGTGCCCTGCACCAGCGCCCTGAGGAGCCCACAACACGCAAGGTCCTGACTGCTCGGAGAGCCCCTCCGCCCCAGGCAGTGCTGCCCCTCTGCCCTGGGCGGCTGTTCCCACGGGTAACCTGGCCGATGCTGTAGCAGGTGTGGAAGAGGACGTCAGGGTCGGGGTGCACGAGGCCGTCTTTGAGGGTGAGGAGTCGCTCAACCACATCGTCCCGGTAGTCGCGGGCGAAGCCTACAGAGGCAGGTTGGAGAGTGGAGCTGGGCAGGCACCTCTGCAGCCCCCAGGGCCCAGACTCTGCCCCTCGGCCCCCAGCACCTGCACCCAGCCCGGGCTCACCGTCGTAGCTCAGCTGCAGGTACAGCAGGGTGTGGACACAGCTCACGGCCTCCCGGCGGGTGGCGGGCCACAAGTCCGCGCAGCGAGGGGAGAAGAGGCCTATGAGGAGGCCGAGGTTGTGGAAGGGCACCAGGGCCTGGAGAGACAGGTGGAGGGGGTCCTGCAGAGGCACTCGGGGGACAGCAGAGAGGGGGACGGGACCCCGAAGAAGCCACGGGTGGGCAGGTGCCCCCCGTAACACCTGGATCCAGATACGGGCAAGAGTGGCCAGTACAGCCCCTTGGTGGCTCCTCCCCACGCCCTGGAGGAGGAGGAGGGGTCCCCGAGCAGAAGAGGGCTGGGTACGTAGGTGTGTGCAGACAGAGGGACAGTCAGGAGGGAAGGAGGCGAGTCCCCACAAGACAGCAGAGGGAGGCAGCTCTGCCGATCCTGGCTGATAGGTGTGGCGTGTCCTCTCCTCGAGAAAGCAAGCTCTGTCGGGTGAGGGGCTGCGAGAGACCCCCCGCTTCATCTCGCTGGGTCCTGGCCCCAGCTTTTAGGGTCCCATCTTCACTCCTCAGATAACAGAGCCTTGCCCACTCTGCTCTAAGCAAATGGCCTTGCCTGCCCTGGGCCTGGTGACGGCCCTTACACACCTCTCGGCCTCCTGCCTCCCCTGCCCCCCACCCCGCCCTGTCCCTGCCCATGCTTTAAGGAAGCACAGGACTCTTCAAGGGCCCCTCGTCCCCGCTGCCACCTGAAGTGAGTGTCCAGCAGAGGGAGGTGGGGCGCTGGGCAGAGCGCAGGGGGCGGGGAGGTGGGCAGCTGCTGTTCCGCCCAGCGAGGTCACACATCTGTCGCCTCACACACAAGAGTGAACTCCAGTGGACCGGGATTACGTGAAAAGCAGGCCTTGAAGGAATCGGGAGTGGGAGAAGCCTGCCAAGGCACACACGGGAGGCAGAAGCCAGCGAGAGACACACGGCAGATCCGGCCAGTACAGAAGGAACGTTTGGGTGTGGCAGCAAACACGAGAGACAACCACAGGAAGCATCCTCAGATGCTACCAGGACACGGTCAGAAATAAGCAGGGGGACTGTCAGCGCGGCCCGGAGCGCTAGCACGGCAGGGGCTCGGAGGCACAGGGCGGGGAGGGCAGGACGGTCAGCCCCTCTGAAGAGCGCTAACTAAAACTCACTAGAAATGACCCAAGAATCTTACGAGCCACCTCCTAAGTACCCGCAAGTCCATGCTTCTTGGACATCCCAGCGACAAGCAGTTCGTAAAAGCGACGGCAGAGAAAGCTACTCGGACAAGAGCCAGGAGCCCTCCGACCCAGCACGCGTGCTGCACAGACATGGGCCCTGCTTCTGGGGGACCCTCGGGGAAGACCCATTATTAAAAGATGCTCTTGGGGCACCTGGGGGTCTCAGTGGGTGAAGCCTCTGCCTTTGGCTCAGGTCATGATCTCAGGGTCCTGGGATCGAGCCCCGCATGCGGCGGGGGGGGAGGGGGGGGTCCCTGCTCCGCGGGGAGCCTGCTTCTCCCTCCCGTCTGTCCCTCCTGCTCGTGTTCTCACCTGCTCAGTCCTCTCAAATAAATAAGCTAAACATCTTAAAAAAAAAAAAAAAAGATGCTGTCGCCCAACACGTCAGTCCGTCAGTTCCATGCGGTTCCTACCAAAATCCAGAATCACAGCAGGAATATTCTAGGACTGTAGCGGGCACTCACGCCAACACGGAGGTGGTCCAGGAAGTACCGCAGCAGGCAGGCGCTCAGGCCCAGTGCCCGCGCCCGCTCGTGGCCCCGTGGGGACTTGATCCATGGGCTCAGGTGCTGTGGAAGAAGGAGCTTCACGTCGGTGCCAGCTCGGGGGTTCGCCTGGGAAGCAGGAGCCTGTGCGCCGCGGGCCGCTCAGCATCCCCGCCAGGCCAGCCTCCCCAGCTGCGAGGGCCCGTTGGTCGGGTCAGGGCAGGTCACCCGCTCTACCTCCCACTCTGTCCCTTTCCACGGACATGGCTACCCTAGGTGGGCCCAGAAAGAGCCAGGCCCAGAGAGGGCCAGGCTGTTCCCTGAAGCACGTCAGTCCTGCCCCTGCCACTGCCGGGAGGCAGCGAGGAGGGCGGCTGGCCAGTGCCTGCCCTCTCTGCCACCTGGAGATCCAGGCGGCCAGAGCTCCCACCCGGGGGCTACGGGCTCTCTCCATCCCAGTGCCGTGCAGTGGAGGGCAGGGGAGTACAGGCTCCCATCTGGGCTCAGCCCATCTGCACACCTGCCCACGAAGGAGGGGTGCTGCCCCCAGCTCAAGACCCTCCCCCGACACCACACACTTGCAGAGAGCACAGAACTCCCCAGGGCCCCCGTGGCAGGGAGAGCCGGGAGAAGCAGCCAAGGGGCAGGCTGCCAGGTGGGGTGCCCGCCCCCCGCGCCCCCCCACGTCCCCCCCGGCAGTGCACTCCCACTGCACACCTCCACCATGATCTGCAGGCCCTGGGGGGTCATATCCCGCCGAAGGAGGCTGGTGAGCAAATCCTCAAGGGCACGCATGGTATCCAGGTACAGGGACTAGGAAGAGATGGGAGGCCAGCCACACCAGTGACCCTGCCCCGTTCGGCAGCCTGTCCCAGCCCCCCAGACGCAGGGCAGTACCTCCTGGTGGTCGCACTCCCCCTCGGGATTGGGCAGCACGGACAGGACGCTGTGCAGACAGCGACGCGTCAGATCGGCCCGCATCTGCTCCTCCAGCGCCGGCTCCAAGGAGCTGAACCCGCAGTTAAGGGCCGGAGGCCTCTCCAGCCCCGCGCCCCACCCCGCATCCTGCCCTGCGGCCGCACCCCTCGTCTAGAGAGCATGGGAACAGACGGCACCCTCTGAAGCTCCCCCCAGCACCCAGAGAAAAGGATACACCAGGTAAGTGCAGGCAAGCATGGCCTTCTTCCGAATGGGTGATCTCAGGGAGTCCTGGGGCTCTGCCTTGATGAACTCCTGGGGGCCAGGCCTGTGACTCAGCCCTGGGTCAAAGCACCTGCTTTCCCCTGGTTAGCGGTCGGCCTGGTGTGGGCTTCTCAGGCTGTGCTGAGTGGGGGCTGGGGTGCCTCACTGCATGTGCCCTCCCCAGGCCCACCTTCCCCGCCTGCAGCAGTACCCTCAACGCCACCCCTGGCCCCAGCTCACCATCATCTGTGCCACCAACTCTGGCTTCCGGGAGAAGTGGAAGGAGCCGGCCTGGGCACTGCTGCAGATGGCCTGGCTGGCCATGCACACGCTCTGGACCAGACACAGCTTCAGAGCCGGGTCCTGGAAGGACGCTGGGCTGCAGGAGGCCGCTGACGCCCGCCCCACAGCACGGTTCTGCCCCGACGTGGGGGCCCAGGGCTGCACACACAATGGCTGGAGCTCACGGCGACACAGGCCGCACCACAGGCCCTCCCCTCCGCCCACAGCCACACTCGCTCCTCCTGAGGGACTCTCCCCCTGCCCTCCTCCAGCTTTCCCCAAAGCCACATGGATCAGGGGGCTGGGACGGAGCCCCTGGGCCTCCAGCTCTCTCCCTGGCCAACAGCGTGCTCTGTGCCCCCCGCAGGGGTCTGTCAAGGTGGGAGGGAAGCGAGCGCGCCTGAGAAGAACCCCCGGGAGGGAGCGTGGCCCTGCCTGTCCTACCAACTCGGCCTCTGGGGATGGTCGGGAAAGGGGGTGCAGGGGTGCTGTCCTGGGGACATGAAGGGCCAGAAGAAGAAATGACCGTCAGAATACCCTAGCCCCAGCCAGCCCCAGGAGATCCAAGAGGGCCCGTTCTTCGAGGGAGAAGCCCGACTGCTCCTTCGGAGGTGTGACAGGTTAGTGCCAGCGGTCCCAGAGAGCAGGTGTGTTAGTGAGGCCAGAGAGTCTGACCGTCGCCACTGGCTTTAGAACTCACCGAGAGGTGAGCCCCGTGAGCGTCAGGGAGCAGAGCCCCAGCTGCGGGCCTGCCGTCCAGCCGCTCAGAAGGCCACCCTTCCGTCCACCCACCATCCAGGCCCAGGCCGGGGCTCTAACTCCCGGGTCCCCGTCCGGGCCGCAAGAGGAGCAGATGCTCCACGGACAGTGGGGCCGGGCTCCGGAAAGCTCTGTCCGCGGACTGGGAGCAGGGAGCCCTGGGGCCTGTCCCCCTGGCTTCTGTCCCTGAAGCTCACGGCCAGCCCCGCCCCGAGAAGAGAGAAGAGGCAGAGCCCGCACTGAGCTCCCACACACTGTACCTTGGTCTCTACCTTTATTCCCAGAACCTGAACGACGAAAGTGAAAGGGATTAACACGCGCGGGGCCCCCGCGGCGGCCCCCCCCGCAGGCGGTGTGCCGGGCGCCCACCTTGGTGCTGAAGTAGCGGAACATGTTCGGCAGGAGGTCCGACTCCACCTTGGGCAGCACCAGCTCCCGGGGGGCCCGCGCCGCCACGTGCCCGTAGCACAGGATCGCGGTGCCCTTCAGCTTCTCCAGCTCGTTCTCGCTGCGCTCCTAAGGGCCCAGGGGAGCGGCGGGGCCTCAGCCAGAGCCCTTGGCCCCTGCAGGAAGCCTCGCGCGCTCAGATTCCCCCGTCCCTCTGGAAGAAGGGTGGGGCTGGCCAACAACGTCAGAGTCGTCGCCGAGGGGTGGATGGCGCCACCTGACCCCCCAGAGTTCCTCTGGCAGGGACAGCAGAACAGGACAGGCAGGCGGGGCTCAGGCCGGCTGGGGACCATGTGGCAGAAGGGAAAGGCCCGAGTCAGGGACCGCGCAGAACAGAGTGGGATGAGAGGCAACACAAGGGCCAGAGTTGGGTCCCCATCCGCTCTCCAGTGGCTGCACTGGAATCCTCCATCCTTGGGGCCCCGCAGATTATAAAATTGCAACAGGCGCCCGGAGACAGGAAACCCGGCCACAAGGGCTGGCGTGGGGGTGACCGTGCTCTGTGCCTCCTGAGTCACGCTTCCCCAGAAAGCGGCAGCCCCGTCAGAGTCCGTGGCTCGCAGAGGGCTGCCCACCGCTTGTTGTCAGCTAAGAGCCCCCCCACAGGAGGTGTGGACCAGATGTCGCCTCCCCGCCCCACCCTCAACCTGCAGGGGACCCCGAGCCCAGGGAGCTCCGGAACGCCCAGCCCCCAGGACCTCAAATCACGGCCAAGACACAAGCCCAGGCCAGTCCCACCTGAGATGCCCTCCTAGCTGTCACCCCGACCCCTGTACCTTGAAAATGTTGAAAATGCCCGTGGATTTTCTGAACACATCCGACTTCATGAAGTCCCCCAGCTGGGCCAGGACGTCATCCAGGTGAGAGATGGCACAGATCCCAAAGCAGCAGGCGAGGCCCTGAGGAGGCACACAGGTGCGCTCACACCTGGGCGAGGACAGGGCCAGGAAGGAACACGGTGCTCACACACACACGGCCCGAGAGGCACGGCCTTGCACGCGTGAGCACACACGCACGCGCCGAGTGGGGCCGGCGGGGCCTCCCGGGAAGCACGGCCGTCACCTCGCGCTCAGCCTCCTCCTGGTGTCCCGCCGCCTCCAGCAGCTCCCGCAGCTGCTTCCTCACCACGTCCTTGCTCGAGGCGGTCCCCAGCGCGGTTCCCACGCACTTGTACAGGAAGTTCTGCGAGAGAGCCGAGGGGCACAGCTGCGCCGGAGCCCAACCAGATGCGCCCGGGGCTGCCGGGAGCCCAGGGCAGTGGCCGCTGTGAAGACCCCATGAGTTCTGGGCAGCGACTTGAGGAGCGAGAGGAGGGGAAACTGGGCTCCCGCATCTCCCAGCCAGCTCGCGGGGGCTCTGTCAGGCCCGCAGGCCACTGGAGACATGTTCAGGCAGAAAGGCCCCCCCAGAGTTAAGGCACAGGAACTGGGGAGCCTAAGGGCCACGCCCAGAAGCCCTTCCCCCCGCACACCCCTGCTCTGCGAACCTTCTCCTGGGGCAGCCCGCTGTAGCAAGGCAGCTGTTTGCACATCTCCAGGCTCAGCTGGCAGATCCACGTGTTGTCAGACACGACAGCCAGCGTGTCCCGAAGGAACTGTGGGCAGAAGCCACGGCAGTGAGGGGCCAGGAACGCAGCCCTTTCGTGGGCTGGCTGGGGAGGGGACTGAGACCCAGGGGCGTCACATGCAGCGACCCTGGGTGGTCCCATGCCACAGCTCCACATGGTCAGCAGATGACCTTGGAGCCTCTGCAGAGCACCCTCTGGGCAGCCAAAGGCGCACTGGCCTTGGCAGAGGGCAGGACAGAAGCCTCCCGGCAGAAGCTCGGAGCCCCTGGGACACGGTGGCCTGTCCCATCAGGTTGAGCAGTGGTGAGGGC
Source organism: Mustela nigripes (assembly GCF_022355385.1). Lineage (NCBI taxonomy): Eukaryota > Metazoa > Chordata > Mammalia > Carnivora > Mustelidae > Mustela > Mustela nigripes. The sequence goes on along the minus strand of NC_081559.1, from coordinate 197,207,040 downwards.
GGCAGACAGTCCTCGCCCCGGAGACGCCCACCAGCCACCCCACCCCCAGCCCTGTGAGGTCAAGGCGGCATCACGACCCTAGAGGGGCAGCCTCCCACTAGCATCCCCTGCCCCAAGCTGTCCGGCCCGCGACAGCCCTGCACGGCAGACCCAGGCCGCACCCTCGCCCTGCCCGCTCTCACCGCAAGCAGCCTTTCTTCCCACTCCTTCTGGGACAGGGTTTCTTCGGTAAATTCTGCAAGGACCGGTCAAGCGGTCAGCCTGGCCCATCCCCGCAAGCAGGGGTGGAATTCAGAGACCCAGTCCCAGGTCCCTGCCCAGCACCTTCCAGAGAGGCCACATCCTTTGTCTGGGACAGCCGAGCAGCTGGCACAGCCCAGAGCCTCCTGGGTGACACCCAGCAGGGACACCTTTCCGGCCCCCCGTGTCGTTGAAACTCAGGGGAGGCCGCTTCTGCCAACGTAACAAACTCTGGTCCCCAAAAGCCACCCAGGACGCAAACTGGCACACACGGGATCAGAGGTGGAGGGGCCCCTGCGGCCCAGAGCCTCACCGTCCAGGTGCTCCAGCAACGGGGGGACTGTGGTTGCCCAGCGCTGCCCCAGCAGAGGGTGGATGCTACGATGCAGGGCGCTCAAGAGGCGCAGAGAGGCGGCCCCGCGGCCGTCCCCGACGTAGGGCTGGGAGGCCACTGTCTGATGGAAGTGCAGGCGGCAGCTCCAGGTGCTCCAGGGGCCACCGCGCCCCACGTGAGCCCCGCAAGGCCACCCCGTGGCGGGGAGGTGAGGAGGGCTCCGGGACACAGCTCCCCCAAGCCCCACGGGGTGTGGCCGACCGGCCCCGCTGTGAGACAGCATGAGGCCAGGGACACAGGGACCGAGGGCGAGCCCACCCCCACCCTGAGTCCCCCGGGGAGCTGTGCTGGCTCGGGGAGGGGCCGGGGCCGGCACAGCGTGCTGTGCGATGCTCACCAGCAGCCTCGTGGTGACGGCGTACGGTGAGGGGAGGGCCACTGGAAAGGAAGGAGACGTGCTCAGCAGGCTGCCGCCCCCAGAGCCCAGGCCCTGACCGCCCCGTGGGGTGCGGGCACTTGGGAGGCAGGCTGGGTGGCGGGAAGAGGCCGGGCTCGAGGGCTCGATGGGGGGTGAGGAGAAGGTGGTAGGGAGCAGGGCGCACCGTTGCTGTTGGACTGGACGAGGAAGGCCTCGGCTCCCACCTCCTGCCTCTTCTGGGCCAGGTGCACGAGGCTCCTGCAGAGCGGGGTCAGCGCCCCGGTGAAGCGCACGGGGGTGAGGAAGGCCAGCAGGTAGGGCCAGAGCACCTGGGGAGCAGAGCCGCGGTCTGGGTGCCGCGCCTCAGGAGTCCTGGCCGCCGGGGCCAACGCAGCCAGGGGCTCCCTCAGGCCCCGCAGGGGATTGGGGCGGTTTGGGGAGGTGGCCCAGAGAGGAGCCCGCCCCGGAGTTCAAGAGTCCCTGGGCCACGAGGTCAGAGGCCAGCGGTCGGTCAGGTGCCCGGGGCGGGTGGCCAGCCATCCGGGCGAGCCCAGGCGCAGGCCGCGAGGCAGGCACGCACTCACGTCGCTCATCCTGTCCACGGTGGTGCTGACCAGGTAGAGGGTACTGATGCTGATGGCCCGCACGCTGTCCGCGGTGAGGTCCTCGCTGTCGGGACCCAGCTTCTACGGCCGGGGTGGGAGGGTGACAGGGAGAGGCAGGAGCACGCATGGGATGGTCCTGCTCTGCTCTCAAAGCCTGCACTGCTGTGGGCTCTGGGCGGCAGGGACGTAGCCAGCACGCAAACAGGGCAGACCCAACCCAGCCACCACAGGAGACACCCGTCCACTGTGGGCAAGTGACAGACTGGGCACTGGCAGTGCTCAAGGAAATGGGCCCAGCTGGCTCAGTTCCAGCCTCCAGGACAACGGAGACCGACTATGAGCCTTCCCTGCGCGCCACAGACTCTGTAAGAAATCACTTTATCCTCAGCTGTGGCCATGCTGACGTCCGCAGACACGGGCGCGCCCGAGTGGCAATGACGGAAACCGCCACGGTCTCGCCAGAGCAGGCCAGAGCTCCCGCAGCCTCAGGCGGGGGACAGCTCCTCGGCCAACACTGCGTCCTCACCTGCCTCCCTAGGACGCTCCCTTGCAAAACACTGACCCTGCTGGCCACACGTTCTGTCCGAGCCTCCCACTCATGCAAACACTGAACACCAGAGAGAAATGGCCAAAATGCAATGAGTGTCGGAGACCCCCCACCTCTCCCGGAGAGATCAAAGGTCAAGTAGAGAGAAGAGACACGTTTAGGCCTTGAATAGCAAGTTTTAAAAAAACGCTCTGAACACAGACAGAGCTTCCTCCCGCACAAGTACGAACAACTCTGAGAGCCTGATCATCTGTTAGGTCAACATTTTTTAAATGATTTTATTTATTTAAGGCATCTCTGCACCCAGCATGGGGCCTGAACTCACAGCCCTGAGAGTAAGAGCTGCCTGCTCCACTGACCGAGCCAGCCGGGCACCCCCTCAACAAGCTCTCTCTCTTTTTTTTTTTTTAAGATTTTTTATTTTTATTTATTTGACAGACAGAGATCACAAGTAGGCAGAGAGGCAGGCAGGCAGAGAGAGAGGGGGATGTAGGTTTCCCGCAGAGCAGAGAGCCCAACGTGGGGCTCCAGCCCAGGACTCCAAGACCACGACCTGACCCGAAGGCAGAGGCCCAACCCACTGAGCCACCCAGGCGCCCCTCTCTATATATATTTTTCAATAAGACGTTTTGGTTTATTTGACAGAGACAGCGAGAGAGAGAACATAAGCAGGGGGAAAGGCAGAGGGAGAAGCAGGCCGCCCGTGGAGCCGGGAGCCCGAAGTGGGCTCAATCCCAGGACTCCGGATCATGACCTGAGGCAAAGGCAGAGGCTTAACGACTGAGCCCCCCAGGTGTCCCTCTCAACAAATTCTTTTTTTTTTAAAGATTTTATTTATTTGACAGACAGAGATCACAAGCAGGCAGAGTCAGGCAGAGAGAGAGGGGGAAGCAGGCTCCCCACTGAGCAGAGAGCCCGATGTGGGGCTGGGGCTCGTTCCCAGGACCCTGAGATCATGACCTGAGCCGAAGGCAGTGGCTTAATCCACTGAGCCACCCAGGCACTCCCTCTCAACAAATTCTTTAAAAGCAGGAATAAACCTGGCCAGATTCACAGAAGACAACACAATGAAATTACAAATCCATGATGGCCATGAAAAAGTAATCACCTAGAAAAATTTTAATACCCTGAAAGAAATCTATAAATGCCCCAAAACTGGTTAGTAACAGACTAAAACAGAGATCTTGATTCTCTTCAGCGTAAGCCCAAAGGCCCCGGAGCGGCTGTGAACACGCGGAGGCCGAAACGGGCTGGAGCAGGGGAGACCTGGCCACCCGAGGCCCGGGAACAGTGCCGAGCCGGCCCTTCCCAGGGCCCACCGAGCAGCTCTCGGAGCAAGGGAGCAGCGTCCTCTCGCTCTGGCTGGACTCCAGTGCTTCCGCCCAAATGCGGAGCTCCCTGCAGGGGTCACGCAGCTCTGAGCTGACTTGGGCCCGAGAGACCAGGCCGAGGGCAGGCTCAAGGCCAGGACACAGGGACAAACCACCCAGTCATGCCTGCATTTTTGTCATCTACCTTGCTCTCCCTCAAGAAGAAACTTGGATTTGCTTAGTAACTTTTTCAACAGAAAAGCCCCAGAGAGAACCAGGTATGTGCTCTGCATCTCTCTGCGGGGCCTTGGGAGCTGAGGGAGGGGGGCCCTAGCGCAGAAGGCAGAGAGGCGCTCAGCGCACGGGCTGAGACCCCCGCCCCCGCTGGGACTGCGCAGGTTCTGACGGGCACACGGCCTCCAGAAGGCCGACAGCTTCTGAGCCCCAGAGTGGACAGGTGGGGGACACCCCCTTACCTCCGTCTCGGGGGGCAGTGCACACTGCTGCACGATGTACTCCACCATCGCCTCTCCTCCGGGCTGCTCCAGGTAGCCGTGGTGGGCCATGGCACTGATCACCTGCACCACGGCCCGTTTCACCTGCCCGGGACCGAGGGAAGTCAGGGAGGAGTCGGGGAGGGGGGAGCCCTGGACGGTGCCGCGACAGCCCAGTTGGGATACGGCATCTTGCCCTGTCCTCTGCCTGCACCTGCTCCTGCACCCACATCTGTGCCACACGCCCCTGCTGTGCACCTACACCCGGCCCTCCTCGGCACCTGTGCCTGCAGCTGTGCCGCAGCCCGCCCCTCAGCTGCACACGTGGCCACCTCGGCAGCCTGCAGAGGCGTCGTGGCCTCAGCAGAAGGTCCCTTTTCCTCTTGCCCCACACCTCCCTCCCTCCCTCCCTGGGCGTGATACCTGCTCCTCTGGCTCCCGATGTGCCGTCCCCCCTGCCCCACACTCACCCCGCCTCGAGCTGCAGGGCTGCTGCTCTTAGGGCTGGTACCTCTCAGGGGCCCTACCCTCCGCTCCACCGCCCCCCTCCAGCACAAGGACCCTGAATCAGCCGCTGTTGCCACAACCCCCTTGGGAGCTGAACCTACCGTCCAGCCCCACTTAATGGCCCCACCTGGTGGCTCAAAGGCACAGCCACGGTCAGCAAGGCCGAAAACCCCTCCCCCAGAGCTGGCGCCTCCCACGCGCCCCCGGGCTTCCCCTTGAGCCACAGGCACAGTTGCCTGTCCAACGCTGCCCACCCCTGAGATCCTTCCTCAAAAGGCCTCTCTCCTTTGGACCTCGGGGCGAATGTCCCTGCCCCAGCCTCGTTGGCCACTCACAGCTCCGCGCCATCCCCCATCACGTGCACGCCCCGAGGGGCGGCCCTTCAGGGGCGTCCCACGCAACAGCACCAGGAAGAAATCTGGGGCTATGCGTGGGGCCCGCAACAGACGTGGCCTCAGTGCCTGGGGGTCCACGTCGGTAGTTTCCAAAACTCTCATGGAAGGGCCCAAAGAGTAGGCTGCCCAGGATGAGCGCCAAGTCTGCAGCAATCCCCCGGGGCCGGGCAGGGGGACCCCGCGACCCGGGAGTGAGCAGGCCTGCCTGACTACGGGGCCCCAGTAAGGGTCAGTAGGGTCAACCCTGTCCCTGGCTGCTGGGACGGGCCAGTCTAGTGTCCTGTTTCCCCGGGGCTCTGGGCCACACGGTGTCAGCTCGGGCTCCCGAGGGGCTGGAGACGGAGGTCGGCCACGCAGGAAGACGACCAGGTCAGCGTGACGGGAGCCGGACGAAGACCCTGGACGGGGAGGCGGGGGCTTCCCTGGCCGGCAGCACTCGTGCGAGCCGCACTTCGGGCCGGGAGAGCACACGCTGCCCGCGACTCCACGGGGAGAGGGCGGTGCGGACCCTCCCAGGCCCTGCCCGCGCGCCCCTGCCCCTGGCTGAGGGCGTCTGCGTCCTTTCCTTGCGATGAGCCTAACCGGGAGCCTGACTGCTCTCGTGAGTTCTGGGAGCCCTTGGAGCGAATTAGCGGACCCCAAGGGGTCTCGGGGACCCCTGCCTCCCTTCCCACGTGGTCAACCGTGTAAGGAGCAGGGTGTGAGGAGTCCTGGCTGACGGCTCAGCAGCACCCACACCCACGTCCTCCCTCTGATGTCCAGGTCGGGCTGAGTCAATGAGGACTTCCCGCCCGAGCCCGGCCCACCTCCTGCTGCTGCTCCCAGCTGAGCTCCGGCTGACCCCACCGTCTACCTTGGGGTTGGTGTCCAGAAGAGGAAGCCTCATGGAGGACAGAATAAAGGGCTTCTTAACTTCCATCTGAGAAGCTGCAAGAAACGAACAGCCGGCTCAGTCTCCCCACCAGGACCGAGGCTGGCTGGCCCGTCCTCCCCCACGAGGCCCAGCGCCCCATCGCCAGGGTCTGGGCACAGCCTGGTCCTCAGCACGGGGAGGGGACGGCACTTCAGCAAAGCCCGCCCACTTCCCTTGGGGGACAAGTGACTTTTTTCCCAAATAACACTATTTTGCCCAAGAAGAAGCTGGACGGTAGATAATTTAGGGCAACAGGTACGGAAGTGTCCTAAGTCAGGCAGAAGCAGGTTTGGGGGCATCCACCAGCACCCCAGTCCCGACAAGCCTGTCAGCAGGTGCACGTGGGCACTTTCCACACATTCCCAGTTGTGCTGCTGCTGCTGCTCTGAGGACCCTCACCCACCGGACGGCCAGCAAGGTCAGCCTTTGTCTCCTGACAGGAAAGTGGGGACTGAAGGCGGCCGTCAGGAAGTGGCCCTGAGACCAACAGGAACCAGGACAGAGACACAAGTGTCCATAGCACAGGCACCCTTCAAGGCACACGCTGAGAGAGCACTTTAGTTTTTTAAAGATTTCTTTTTTTTTTTTAAGATTTTATCTATTTATTGGGACGCCTGGGTGGCTCTGGCTCAGTGGGTTAAGCAGCTGCCTTCGGCTCAGGTCATGATCCCAGTGTCCTGGGATCGAGTCCCACATCGGGTTCCTTGCCCCTCCGGGAGCCTGCCTCTCCCTCTGACTCTGCCTGCCACTCTGCCTGAGCGCTCTCTCTCTCTCTTACAAATAAATAAAAAAAATCTTTAAATTTAAAAAAAAAAAGATTTTATTTATTTATTTATTTGACAGACGGAGATCATAAGCAGGCAGGGCAACAGGCAGAGAGAGAGGGGAAGCAGGCTCCCCGCTGAGCAGAGAGCCTGGACCCTGGGATCATGACCTGAGCCGAAGGCAGAGGCCTCAACCCACTGAGCTCCCCAGGCGCCCCAAAGATTTCATTTTTAAGGCATCTCTATGCCCAATGTGGGGCTCAAACCCACAACCCCGAGATCAAGAGTGGCGTGCTCCTCTGACTAAGCCTGCCAGGCACCCCAGGGGTGCTCCCCCTGCTTCTGCTCTCTCTTACTCTCTCTAATAAATAAAATCTTTTTTTTTAAGATTTTATCTATTTGTTTGATAGAAGACACAGAGAGAGAGGGACCACAAGCAGGAGGAGTGGGAGAGGGAGAAGCAGGCGTCCTGCCGAGCAGGGAGCCCGATACAGGGCTCGATCCCAGGACTCTGGGACCATGACCTGAGCCAAAGGCAGAGGCTTAACCCACTGAGCCACCCAGGTGCCCCAATAAGTAAAATCTTAAAAAAATAATAAAAATAAAAAGCCTGAGGCAAAATAAGATTTGAAACGACATACTGAAAAGGCACTTGACAGATCTGGGAAAAATATCACCCCCAGAACAGCCAACATAGCCAATAAAATTTCTGGATTTAAAATAAAAAAATACACATCCTTTGGGCATCGAGGCAAACAGACTGAATCACTTGTGTGGAAACTCAGACTGGCACCAGTTTTCGGTGACCAGGCCCGAAGCTTGAGGCCAGTGAGACAGGGAAGGAAGAAGAAGCAAGAGCCTCCTTCGTGTGGCCGACCTGGCGGGTGCGGCAGGGCACACCCACACGAGAAAGGCTCCTGGGTCACGGCTCAAAGGAATCTAATCACGGGCCCAACTTCTTACTCATAGTATTTTAACTCAAAATTTGAGAACTTCTAGAAAGAGTAGGGCCCCAGCTCACCCGAAGCTGGGTGTGCGTCCTACACCTGCCGTTCATGCTAACGCGAAGCCTTCCTACCCTCACCTACAAATCAGACCATGATGGGGACTTTCTGCAGGTGCCCAAGGCGTGAACAGGGCCGCAGACACAGCCAGCACGGGGATGCGGGGGGCACAGCTGGCACCGGGGGGGGGGGGACACAGCCAGTACGGGGGGCACTGCAGCTCCTGGGATCAGTGAGGCCTGCAGTGCGGCGAGGGGCCCTGGCCCGCAGACAGGCTGCGTCACCCACAGGCCCTTCACCCCAGCGCCACACAGTGCTGAGTGCCACATCGGTGTCCGCACAGGGGACGAGAACAAGAGTAAGATGCAGCTATCCCTGGAAAAGACGCATTTTCAGGACTTAGGATAGATCAGCAAGCTAGAACCGAGTTTCTCACCATAAGTCGAACTAAGTTCGGGCTTTACTTTTATAAAAACCAAAACGAGGGGTGCGCGGGGAGCGCAGGCGGTCAAGCGTCTGACTCTCGGTTCCGGCTCAGGTCGTGAACTTGGGGTCGCAGACTGAGCCCGAGTCAGACCCCACACTCAGTGAGGGGTGTCTCTCTCCCTCTCCCGCTGCCCCTCCCCTCCCTTCCATGCGCTCTCTAAAGTAAATCTTTAAAATAACCAAAACAAACCAGAGCGGGACGTGACGCGCGTCGACCACAACGGCTGAAGTGAGACTGACCAGAGCCAGCAAGGACACAGAACGAGCCCACTGCTGGCTCCGGGAGTCTCAGAAGCAGAAGCCTGGAGCCTTCCGTCTGACTGAGGGGGTCAGAGACACACCCGCAGGCTAACGGGTGTTCTGCCCAACGGCCAGCTGAGCCCTGCCCAGGGACCCACACCTGAGAGACAGGTCTCTCTGACGGGGCCCCCAGGGTAGCCAGGACAGGTGACACAGGACATGTCTGAGCTATCAGACCAGGGGCAGGCAGGGCACGTCTGGCCCGGGGAAGGGGCGCAGGGGCCCAGTGTCCCAGCCAGCCATCAAAGGCAAACGTCTACAATGGGCATTTGCTGCCAGGCAGAAAGGTATTTTTCAAAGAGTTTGGAATTTTGGAGAGTTAGGAAATAGGGAAATTTTTTTTAAGCGTCTGAGAAAGGGGGATGCCTGGGTGGCTCAGTCGGTTAAACGTCGGCCTTCGGCTCAGGTCATGATCCCAGGGTCCTGGGATGGAGCCCCACATTGGGGTTCCCTGCTCGGTGGGGAGCCTGCTTCCCCCTCTGCTCCTCCCCCTGCTTGTGCTCTTTCTCTCTGACAAATGAATAAAATCTTAAAAAAAAAAAAAAAAAAAAAAAGAATCAGAGGCAGGGGTGCCTGGGGGCTCAGTCAGTTGAGCGCCCAACTCTTGGTTTCAGCACAGGTCATGATCTCAGGGTCATGGGATCGAGCCCTGGGTCGGCCTCCGTGCTGAGTGGGCAACCTGCCTGTCCCTCTCCCTACCCCTGCTCGCTCGCGCCCCCTCCCATAAATGAGATCTTAAAAAAAACAGCAAGATGTTCCTTTCCCCTGAAAGACGGACAGCACCTGCCATGTTCAGGCCCTGCCCCACCACACGCTCACCGGCCGAGTTGATGACGTGCCTCACGACCTGCAGCGTGCCCAGGCGGGTCCTCTCGCCGCTGGTATCGAGCTTGGGCAGCAGGAAGGCCAGTAGGCGGTCAGGTGCACAGCGAGCTGCGGGGCAAGCAACATCCAAAGAAAGGGTTTGTAATCGTCTCCGCTCCCTGCCGGGCACCGGCGTGTGCAAACCCAGAGCCCTGGAGGATGGACGCGGGCGCTGCAGCCCAGCCAGGCCTCCACGGTGAGACTCCGGAGCTACACACGGGCCCAGGGACAGGTGGACACAGAAAGCTCCTCCACTCCAAGCGCTGAGCAAAGCTGCCTCTGGCACACGGGCGGCGCCCAGGCGCCCCGGGGAGCAGACGGCCGCGGCCGCAGAGGGCTCAGGAGGGTGACGGCTTACCCAGCACGGTGAAGCAGCGCAGCACCTCCTTCTGGTTGCTCACCACCAAGGGGCTGGATGACTCCACGGGCACGCAGATCTGCTCCATGGGACAGAAGACAGACACCAGTCATGGAGGAAGGCTGCTGCCTCCCAGGGCCGCGCTGGTCGGGAGGGAAGGGCACATGCTCCTGCACTTGCGGGGCCCCAAGAGGCCATCTGGGCCCGTGCCTTCTGCCTGCCCCACAGCGGGCATCGGAGCCTGCCAGTGTAGGTCATTCCAGCACCCTCTTGGGGCGACACAGACGCGTGCACCCAGGATCCGAGGCTGCTTCAGGGACCCAAGCCTCTGCCCCGCGGCTGGTTGCGGGGACAGCAGACACACAGCAGGCCCCCGTGCGTCAGGGGAGCTGAGGCCTGGCTCCCTCCCGCCAGGAGCCAGGAGCCAGCGTCACACCTCCTTTGGGCACTGGTCTCTAGAGTATAGAAAGCCCTGGAAACCAAAACACCTAGGGCTGATTCATTCAAAATTGTAAAAAAAATTTTAAAAATTGCTGCACTGGTTAAAAACTGAAGCTGCTGGTAGCTGCATCTCTAGGGTCCACCACCCCTCGGCCCGTGACGCGGAAGCCTGCCCCCACCCCCACCCCTGCAGTCACCCGGGGCTGGGCTCTGCAGGGGCACCCCGCTCCCACCCCGGGCCAGGATCATGGCAAAGGATGCCCACAGGGCATCCATGCAGAAGGCCCAGCGGCAACTCTTCAGTACAGCCCAACCTTGAGGCAGGAGCAGGGCGGTACGCAACAGCACGGAGCGAAACCCCAGGACCGCGGGCTCTGCCCCATGCTGGACCCCGCTGGCGTTCAGACAGCTAGGGGACATGGGCAAGGGGCAGGCAGTGGCCCAGCCTCCCAGGGAGCTCCTTGCTTTTCCCACTGTACAGAAAGGCATCGGGTCACAAAAGGCACCGCAGCAGGCTCTCCCTCTGGGGGAGGTCAGCGGCCAGGTCGTGAGGACGGGCAAGCAGCCCTGGGGAGAGCCGCTGAGCTGGAAGCAAGGCCGCCAGCCTGGTGGAGGCAGAGCCCCCAGCCCCGGCCAAGCCTTAACTGTCCTTACACGAGACCCTGAACCAGAACCTCGCGGCTGCACCATGCCCGGATCCTGCACCGACAGTGGCTGTGGAGTAACAGTGGGAAGGCGCCAAGTTTCGGAACAACTAGCTCCACGGCGAGAGGTAACTAATGCCCACGCAGGCCTCTGGAGAGGAGACGGACTCTCACTCACGGTTTCCCAAGATAAGGTCCAGGCGGATTAAACAATAAAAGTACACTGGGTGCTAGGAAGATCTGGAAAACGACTTGCAGAATTCAAAAGGTTTTTCTAACCCTAACCAAACCCATGGCACAACAGAGAAGACAGGTACACGACACGGAAACACGAGATCATTTTGGTGGCAGAGTCCATCCCTAACAGAACCACAGGACCACGGACAAAGCAGGAGCAGGAGGGACACGCAGGATGGAGGGCTGGTTGGTACGGGAACCGAAAACCCAACAGAACAGAAGACATGAACAGGCAGCTTCGAGGCAGGAGGAAATGTCGTGTCTGCTGCTGGGCCTCCGCGCCTGTCTCCCCCATCCACGCGCCCCTGCTCTGCGGGTCCGAGTGGTGCCGCGGTCCCTCTTCTCACCGGGAGGTTTTCGGAACAGTTAACTTGTTTTCTGCGGGGTGTCCACACTCTTGGTGACCTCAGCTCTAGGGCACTGTGCACCACGTTCTTGCTACGGCCTGCAGTGCGTTTTGGCCGCTGTCTAGTGGGGCACCCTGTCACTAGCTGAGGAGCACAGGTGGTCCCAGGTTCTAATGTCTGCGTACTGACTCTGTTCGGACACGAGTGGATGTCTCGAGGACGGAACCGCTCGTCCCAAGACAAAGACTGAGAGCTTACGAGTGACAGGTGGGGCTCCAGGGGCAGAGATGCCGCCGTGGAAACAGGCAACACCTCCACGGCAGCAGCGGCACGGCGAGCGGCAGGCAGTCAGGCGTCCAGTAGGTTTAGAAGGCAGTGGGCGCCACGGGGACAAACAAAGCAGGGCCAGGGACTCGGCGGGGAGGCTGGGCGACAGTCCACAAAGCCTCCCGCCCCGCATTTCTATTTCTCGCCGTCAAAACTGGCTCCAGGCTCCACCAACAGTGGTGCGGAGGTCCTGCTCTGATCCTAAGGGAATGTGCCTGTGTCCCACTCCCGAGGCGGTATGCTGGGACGTGGGCGCAGGAGCTCTGAGGATTCAAGATGCTCCTCCCCGGCCTTTTATCGCGGACTTTCAGTGGTCATGCTGAACGTCCACAGAAGCTGTTTCTGTGTCAGCCAAGGCACTAGGCTCTTTTCCCCAGTGGCTTTCTGAGAGGGAGCGTCCGGCAGCTTCTCCGTCCCTCCCGCCGAGGGAGGAGAGGGTGGGATCCATGAGCTCGAATGTGTGCCTCAAACCACAGCCTCGCAGCCCCTGCGCGGCACTGACTGGACTCCCTCAGGCAGCTCTGAATCTGCCTGGTCTTCCGACCCACGTTTATGGGACGGCAGTTAGGAGGCGGGCAGAACCCAACCTTAGAGCCTGTGGGCCCGGTGTGTGCTGGCTTCCGGAGGCCTTGGGAGATGGTCTCCACTTGCTGGGTTAGTTGGGTTTTCTTTCTTCTGCCAAGTTTGACGTTTTCATTTCTTCAGGAATCTATCCATTTCACCATTTTCCAAGTTCATTACCTTTGTTCAATTTCTCTACTGCAGCCCTCCCTGCCCCTGGCTGGGCAGACCAGGTGGGGCCAGGCCTGTGTTCCAGGTGCCGTGGGAGGGGCCGCCGGGCTGCAGAGCAGGAAGGAGACCCATGTCCGCCCCCTCCTCTCTCTCGTTTTATGCCCCTCTTTCCTCTTTCAGAGAGTTTGTGGACAGGACTACCTACCACTCCACCCACCCGCCTCTGTTCCCGGGACCTCCACATCTCTCCTCTGACCTAGAGACAGGGCTGCACAGCTCATGGGCCCACAGGAGCCCAGCCCTGCTATTTTTCAGGAGCCCTTCCCTCTCCATGGACAGTGGCCCACAGCCAGGGCAGATGCCCCCAGGCCATCTGAGGCCTCTCTCCCGCCTTCCCGCCCACTCCTGCCGGGGAGGAGCTTCACCCGGGTGTCACACCCGTGGCCCAGGGAACACCCCAACTTCAGTGCTGCCCGGCTGGACACCACTCTTGCCCCCTGCACGGCTCAGCAGGCATCTGCACCCAAGGGCTGGCCACGGGCAGCACCAGGAACTGCCCCGTCCTACCAGCCCTGTCCCCAGGGTGCCCCCCTGCACCCTTCCTGTGGAGCCCCAGCCTGCGCAGCCACAGGTGCCCCCCTCCCCGCTCCCGTCCCGTGCACCCTACCTGAGCATGCAGGGCGGCCAGGAGCGAGTCCAGCTGCGGCTCCAGCGTGCGGCTGCCCACGCTCACCGCGGCCTCAAGGATCTGGCCCAGGCTCTGCTCAGACACAGAGGACAGGCGCCTTCGGTCTTCCTTCAAGCCCCCAGCCCCACCTCCTGGCCACAAAGACCCCACTCCAGGGCTCAGGTAAGGGAGACCTACGTCCAAGTCAAGAATTAAGAGAGGAGGGCAAGTCTCGGGACAGGCAGCATAGCCGAGTGAAGGACCCCTGGGCAGGGCAGGGCAGCGACAAGTGTGACCGGGCCCCACCCACCACGGCCTCCAGCAGCACCCTGAGCCACCCTTCCCAGGTGCTACACCCACCCATCCCAGCCAGCTGGGGACCAGTCCCCGGGACAGAGCTCTGCGCAGGCCATGGCGTGCAGGTGCGCACCTTGGACACGTGGAAGGTCTCCGCGTGCTTCTTGTAGAGGGCCAGGACCCCAGGCAGGAGCTTGGGCAGCTGCTCTTCCAGCTTCTCGCCAGGCAGCAGGTGGCTCATGGGGCCCAGGGCCTCCACCACAGCGAGCCGGAGCTGAGAGCGAGAGAATCATGCCACTCAGGCCCAAACCACTGACCCAAGTGGAGAAGAGGCAAAAGGCCCGCCCACCAAGAACCCAGGCCGGAAGTGAGGAGAGCCCCGCTACCACATGACTGCGGGTCCGAGAGGGGTCCAGAGGCAGAGAGGTCAGCGTGACCACACACAGCCGGGGTCTGGACAGTTGCCACGGAGGGAGGCCGTGAAGGAGACCGCCCCCCAACCCCCGGCGATGAGCCGCGTCCAGCAGAGAGGGGTAGGAGGGCAGGAAACAAGCCGTATTCTTGTATTCTGCAGGGACCCTGCACAGGGCACCCCCACTCCCCAATGCAACCCCCATCCCGAGCCAGAGGGCAGGACACAGAAGGGACTGAAGCCTGTGTGGACAGCAGCCCAGGACCTGTCCCCCGTTGGTGGGGGAAGCAGCCAGGCTCCTGACACACTGACGAGTGCCACCTTGGCTTCGCGGCTCTGCAGCCAGTGGTTGAAGAGGATGTCGTAGGCACTGAGCATGTCGGCGGCAAAGGTGTCCTTCCTGACCGTCGGGTCTGGGGCTTGGTCCAGGTCGGCCAGGTACTCCAGAATGCTCTCGCTGAAGTGCTGCAGAGCTGTTGCAGAGGGGAGGGGGGAGGGCGCCGGTTACCCTGACAACAGCGCCCCCAGCCACCTGCAAGGCACCCCCCCAGCACAGCGGCCACACCCATGTCCTTCCCAGAATCCAGCAGCTCTCTGCAGATACAACTGCTTAAGCTGCGATGGCGGGGTATGCTGGGCCCTAAATCGTACATGACTGTGTCCCTAAAAGAGAATACACAGACACAGAGACACAAAGAGGAGACAGCGCGGTGGCAGCAGGGTACAGACAGACCAGACGCTGGCGGAGGGCGGGGGACCAAGGAGCAGAGCCTCTGAGCCCCGAAGAAACCAACGCTGGCGACAGCTATCTCGCACTTCTGGCCTCCAGAACCATGACAGAATACTTTTATCTTTTTATCTTCTTTTTTAAGATTTTACTTTTAAGGGGCACCTGGGTGGCTCAGTGGGTTGAGCCTCTGCCTTCGGCCCAGGTCATGATCCCAGGGTCCTGAGATCGAGCTCTGCGTCGGGCTCTCTGCTCAGCGGGGAGCCTGCTTCCCTTCCTCTCTCTCTGCCTGCCTCTCTGCCTACTTGTGATCTCTGTCCGTCAAATAAATAAATAAATAATCTTTAAAAAAAAAAAAAAAAGATTTTATTTTTAAGTAATTCCTACACCCAAAGTAGGGCTCAAACTCATAACCCTGAGACCAAGAGTCACATGCTCCACAGACAGAGCCAACCTGCCCCCCATTTTTCTCACTGAAGCGCCCTAATTTGGGGTACTGTGTCACAGTGGCTCCGGGAAACCCACACAGGTACCAACCAGCGCCAGATGGTCTCATTCATAGCGCTGGGCCCACGGCAGCCGGCTGTAAGGTAAAAGGCAGAGGCCTCGTGCCCCTTCACCCCTCCCAGAGCCACAAGTGCCACTCACTCTACCGGGGTCACAGGGCCCAGGCTGGGGTGGGGCAGGCTGGGGGCAGCGTGCCGCATCTCCCACGGTGACTGCGCTCGTGGACATCCGGGCGGGCGAGTCCTGGCAGAGACAAAGGCCTAGGAGTGGTCAGCAAGGGGCTGACACTGGGTCAAGGGAAGGCCGAGCGAGGGCCCCGTCGTGTAGCCCCGCTCCGTGTGGCCCTTCTAAGGGCTGGGTAGTGGAGCAGCCGGGCAGTGGCCAGGAGGGCCAATGACTCCCAGGCCTTGTGGGGAGGGCACCGCACCAGTCTGTGAGGCCCCCTCGGAGGTGACCCCCAGGGAGCTGCCGCCTCAGCCGGCAGATCCGCAAGCCTGTCCAGCCCAGCTCTCACGTGGCCGACTTACACGGCTAACTTCCCGTCATGGGCTCCCCAGTCCGACAAAGAATGAGCCCAACGCTTTGGTGTACACAGGGGCCATCAGTTGAGTTCCCAAGAAATAGAATTTAAAGAAATTTTAGAAGAGGGGCACCTGGCTGGCTCAGTCGTTAAGCATCTGCCTTCGGTTCAGGTCATGATCTTGGGGTCCTGGGACCGAGCCCCGAGTCCAGGCTCTGTGCTCAGCGGGGAGTCTGCATCTCCCTTTCCCACTCCCCCTGCCTGTGTGCCCTCTCTCTCTCTCTCAAGTAAATAAAACATTTTAAAAAATAAAAAAACTTCAGGAGAAAACCATGTCCTGGAGCCCTTCTGTGTCATCCCGGGTTTCTGGAGGGTCTGGCCCAGGCAGATGCGCCCCCACCTGCCGCACGGCTGCTGGCCACGGGGAGCGGGGCCAGAGTCCGCTCTCGTCCTGCCCCCCAGTGCTCTCGCCTCTCTGAGCTCCATCATCAGGACGGTTGTCAGGCTGACCGGCATTTCTTAGCATTTTGTAGCGAGGTTTTTCAGGGTGACAGACCACTCTGTTCCCGGAAGCAGAAATCAACCTCCCCACTTTATTACTAGGTTTTACCTGTCACTCACTCACACTCACTCACACTCACACACACTCACACACACACACACACACACACGAAGGTCAAACAGCCGTTCTCTATGCCCTCCCCAACCTCCACTTCCTTTCCTCCAGAAGCAAGCACTGGGGCGGACCTTTCCCTCATGCGAGACGGGTCTGCAGCTTTCCACACCACCTCCCCCAGGGGAGGGCAGCCAGCCCGAGCCACGCCAGCCCGCACCTCCTGCATCTCCTGCCCGTGTCCGGGGCCTCCCCTGGCCATGGACGGGGCCCTGCACATGGCCTCTGGGCAGTGTGCAAGTCCATGGTGCACAGCACCCTCCTGTGCGCGGGGGAGGGGCCGCCCCACAAAGCGTCTTGGTGTGGGTGCCGGAGGGCCCTGCTGCCTGGTACCCCCGCCCCGGGCCAGGCCTGGGCAGCCCCCGTGCCCAATTGCCCCGTGCGCTCTTCCGACAGGGTCTGCTTGACCACGACGTCATGCCAGTCCTCCTTCTCTACTTCCGTATGTTTGCATTTTTGCTGTTTTCTGGGGATTTCCTCCGCCTCCTCTTCCATCTCTGGTTGCCCCTGTCACTGTGTCTGTCACCCCAAAAAGCGCAGCTGTGCTCTCTGGCAGCAGCTGCCTCACGGCAACACACTCTGCTCCCCTCTCCCGCCTCCCCGAGGGGTTAGTGGCACCTTTCCTTTCCCCCAGGCTTTCCCCTCCCGTGTCCCCGCAGGCGCTAATCTGGCTGTCGGGCAGGGATGGCCGGGCCCCTCACACACGCGGCCTCTGGGGAACACCAGCTCCCCCTCTGCGCATCCCAGCTCTTCCCGCCCCGGCCCAAGGGTCCATGGAACTCAACCAGGGAGGGCCTTCGAGCGCGTACAGATCCTGTGCTTGGCCCAGGACCATCGTCCTCAGGGGACACAGGCCTGCCCGCCAGGACAGGAGGCCCGCAGCCTGCTACGGGGACGTCCTACGGCGGAGTCTGCTGCTGAAACCGGCCCGCTTCACATGTGAGAGAAGACACAGACGGAGTAAAAACTGCCACGGGGAAGAGATCAGGGCTCTGTCACTGCGGGTCAGCCTCCTGTTCCAGTCGGGCGGCCACAGACCTACGCGCCCTTCCGAGGAGCTGCGCAGGGCGGACGCTACTGGGCCCTGGGGCTCTTCTCCCGCTCCCGCTCAGCCTGGATGCACCCGTCCCGGATGGCCTCCCAACGCCCTGCCTTGTCTTCCGCACCTCTAAGTATACACCCGGGGCTCAAGCCCCCACACCCCACACGGCCTGTCCCTTCTGTGTCGCGCCCCGCGTCCCTGCTCAGAGGAGATCCCGGCTCAGCGTCCCCGGGATCCTGTCTCAAGCTGTCTTTTCAGCCAGAACCGCGTCAAGGAGAGTTTCCGTGCCCAACCCGGAGTCTGGCATCATGTGCAGCAGGAGGAGCCGAGAAGGCAGGAAGGAGACCACGGCAGGGACAAGTGACACGTGAACAAGGGGCCGTAAGGAGGCGGCAGAAGCTGGAGCCCCATCCCAGGACCTGGGACCCAAAGCCACTGTGAACAGGGTGGGCGAGGTCCCAAAGCTCCAGTCCCTTGCTTCGAAAGCCCCCAGGTGCGCACAGGCCGGCAGCTTTCCCAGGCTCCAGCCCACCTGCGGGGCACCAAGTGGCAACAGCAGGACAAGGCCGGCTGGCAAAGAGCCAGCAACCCCTCAGCTGAGCTCCAGGCGGCCCCTGACCCTGTCCCGTCACCAGCCATGTCCGGGACCCTCCTAACCAGAGTCCTGTTCCGACAGTCTGGGCTGAGCCGGCGCTCCCGGCCCTCCCCTCGGTGCCAGAGCTGGGAACGGCGGTGCTGCGGCTGTGGAGGGACGCCCAGCCTCCGCCCAGCCACGCGGAGGGCAGCAGAGGCGGTGGGAGCGCAGTGAAGACCGCTCTCCGAGGCGCCCAGCACTGAACATGGAGAAAAGCGGGAAGCCCCTGCGGCTCTGGGGAGGGTTCTTCCCGCGCCCCCACAAGGGTCTGGGCCTCAGGGACCTGCCAGTGAGGTAGAGCGGTCCCCACCAGCAGCCAGAGGCCGAGGCCGAGCTCTACCCACATGCCTGCGGGCACCTACCGGTGCCCTAAACCTCCTCCTGGAGCCCAGAGGACTCATGACCCTCCACAAAGGCTGGGGGTGGAGGGCAGGCTACTCCCAGTCCCCTCCCCGGAGGCCTCGCCCGCCTTCAGAGACCCCATCTTACCGCAGCAGAAGGCCACCCTCATTGCGTCGTGCTTGGCCATGCCCAGCATGGGTAGCATGGTACTCAGGATGGACGTCAGGAAGGGCACCATGCCGAACACTGCAAAAGGGGGGTGCGTGAGGGGCTACCCGCCACCCCCGCCTCCCCCGGCCTGGCCTCCCCGTGCCCCCCCAGAGAGGCAGAGGGGGCCTGGGCCAGGTGGTGCAGAGGCCCTCCCGACAGGCTCCGGGATGCAGGCGGAGGCGGGCCAAGCGGCACCTACCGTTGGAGGCCGCGAGGTTGGCAAGGGTCTGCACGACGGAGCAGTGGGGCAGGGCCCCGGGCTGGAACTTGCTCAGCAGCTCCTCCATCACCGTGCTGACGAAGCGCTTTCCGACGGCCACCAGGACGTCGCTGGCGGCCCGCTGCCAGTCACAGACCAACTCCTGCCCCCCCCCCAAATGTGCACTGACGCCCTGAGCTCACGAAGGACACGCGACCCCCTCCCCCACCCAGGAGAGGCCACCAAGCACCTGCCACTCCCACCGCAAGGAGCCGGCACTAGGAGCCAGGCCCTGTGTGGAGCCCAGCAGCACCCCCCAAAACTGGGATGCAGGCCCCCCTGCCCCCACAGCTGCCCAGAGAGTTTAGGAATTTTGCTCTCTGCTTCGATCGCCACCCCTAGTCATGGGTGACCGCATTCCTGATGCGCCTGGTAGGGAGTTCTAGGGAAGCAGCTTCCTGCCCCAAGCCACACAGGTGCAGCCATACCTTTGCCCTGGTCATCTCGCTGGAAGCCAGGAGGGTGACAGCCCTGGCCTCAGCCTTGTCCAGCTCACCGATGTGGCTGCTCACAAGCACCTCCACGGCCCTCAGGATCATCGTCCGGTAAGGGTGTGCCAGCTGAGCAGAGAGAGACCATGGAGGAAGGTCCTGGAAGGTGAGCCCAGCACCCAGGCACCCTGCTGACGCCTCCTGCTCTCTTTGGAGGGCTCCTCGGGACAAAAGCACCTGCGGCCGCCCCAGCAGGGCGGAAAGGAGCACACCCGACGGCGCCCCGTGTGCCCAGCGCCTTAGTGCCTCACCCAGCAAGGACCGTGAGAGGGACTCGGGGCCCCTGACTGTCAGCAGTGCCAGGAGAGTTCTGTGCGAGACTCACGAGGGGTGACGACAGCCCTCCCCGCTGTGGCCAGGATCTCCCGGCCAGAGGCTGCACTGCCCCGTGACACCCCATCACGGCAGGGGTCTCTGTCACCAGGCATCCTCCGGGCTCCCCGGGAGCGCCTGTCAGAGACCACTGGCTGGCCCTTCCACCCGAGGGCCCTCTCCTCACTCTGGGGCCCTTCCCACCCCAGGGAGCCTCGTCTGTCACAGTCCTCCCCAAACTGGCAAACACACCCAAGGGTCCCAAGACTAACACGGGAGATGATGGCGCGGCCCGGCCCCTGCGCCCCTGGGGCCGTCCCCAGCCACCACTGGGGCTTCTCCTTGCTCAGGGCGGGCCCTGCACGAGCCCAGCCACTGGCCCAGACACCGTCCACATCTGCACCTCGCAGCGGCGACGCCACCGGGCGCTCATCCTCGCCCCGACTGCGAAGCTGCAGGTGGGGGCCAGGGGGAGGGCCAGGGCAAGGAAGCCCAGACACCCTACTGTGATGACAAGGCCGCGGAGAGGAGCCCAGCCCAGCCACGTGGAAGACTCCATCCAGCCAGGAGCCCCCAGGCGCTCAGTCTGGAGGCGAGGACAAGACACTGGCTGGGGGCAGGGGAAGACCCCCACTGGCCTTTCCTGAGGACTCGCCCACCCCCAGGAACGGAGCATCCCGGTGGCAGGTGGGGGCACTCTGCAGTGGGTGGTACCCGGGCCCGCGCTGGGACAGGACTGAGCTTGTGGGACCAGAGACAAAGTGGCAAGGTAGAGAGACGACTCGGGCTGGAGGAGCCTAGGGAAGCAGGGGCATACGACCGCCAGGGCCGTTGCTCAGTCCGGAGCACAAGCTCCCTCCCAGGGTGGGCCCCAGGAATGGACGTGACTTTTGCTCCTGAAAAAAGCCAACACATCATAAACATCTCGAGATATACGAACAGATCACATGATCTGCCCGAGTTTTCCGGGGGAAAGCTCTAGTTTTCGGTTTTCTTCCCTTGCCTCCGACCACACACGTGAGGCTTTTCTCCTGGGCTCTCAGTCCTATTCCGCTCATCTACGAGTCTGTCTCTACGCCCGTCCCCACCGCCCTGTCTGACTCCAGGGGCTCTGCAGCAGGTTCGGAGGCCAAGAAGCGTGAGCTCCCGGCTTTGTTCTCTTTTAACACTCTTCGGGCTATCCTGGGTCCCCTGAGACTCCAGAGGAATTTTATGGCGGCTTTTCCTATTTCCGCAAAAAAACATCACTGGGATTTTGACAGAGACGACAACAGCGGCTCATTTTTAAAGAAAATGTGCCCCCCCCCCCCGCATTTTCCATTGCTCTGGGAAGTCCAACAGGCAGAGCGCCAGTCATACCAGAGCGCGGCTTGTCCGCTTCCCACACAGGTTGTCCGTCAGGCCTCCGCAGGCCCTGCGCGCACAGGGATAAAACCACAGCCCCTCTGTCATCTGAGCGCAGCAGGAACTGAGCTGGACAGACGGACAGACGGGGACGGCGCACTGGGCTTGCCTGCTGCCGATCCGGGCCCAGGGTGGGCGTGTGTGAGACTTCGGGCTCTATAGCCATGTGGCGGGTCACCAGAGGACCCATTGTTCTGTCTCTTCCCCCCAATGGACCACACCTGCTAAAGAGATTGACCTGGCTACGCAGGCCATGTGTAGGCTGGACCCTGGTCACGGGTGGTCCCAGGGCACAGGATGAGCCCCACAGCCATCTAAGGCCCTGACCCCAAAGCTGCTCCCTCCAGCAGACTCGGACTGTCGCGGCAGACTAACAGCACCGCGGGCAACCCCCTCCGGCTGCAGCAGTGGCCGCTGCGGCTTTGTGTTCTGACATTGGGCTCTCAAGTCCCTTGCGTGACCAGAGAATCCATTCCACTTCTCATGGGGGAGGTGGGTTCACACGGCTCGAGCCCAGTGGCCCGGTGGGTTGGGACCCACACCCACACCCGGGCTTGCCTGCTGCGGCCACACACAGCCTCCGTGTGGAGACCTGCAGTGAGCTGACAAGTGGCCGGTTACGAGTCCCTTACGTTAGGATGAGATTCTAGAGGAAGCCAGATGGGAGCACATGACGTTGAAACCAGCCCGAAAAAGCAGAACAAAGAGAAGAAAAGCGTCAGTCACACTGGCAAGTTGGGCTTCTCTACTGCTAGAGACGGGCCCCTGGAACGGCTGTGAGGGAACCGAGCCCCGGAGGATGGCTGTGAGAGCAGGGTCTTTGGGCGCTGAGTAGGTCACAAGGGTGGAGCCCCACGGGGGATCACTGCCTGCTAAAGAGACCGCAGGAAGCCCCGACTCCCCTCTGCCGTGCGAGGACATGACGAGGAGACAGCGGTCTGTACACCAAGAAGTGGGCCCCGCCACACACGGGAGCTGCCAGCACGGTGTCCTGCGACTCCCGGCCTCCGCAGCTGCGACAAGCCCAAGTCTGCTCTTGTCAGAGTAAGCACTTGACAGACCTGGATGGTGATTTTTGCCTCGGTTCCCGCAGTCGCTCCCCAGCCCTACCTGAGCGCCCCATGGGCACCCTGCCCGCGCTCCCTCCGGGGAGAGGCCCCAGGAAGCCCGGCTGGGATGCAGCACAGGAGCGGCCGACCCTGGAGTGGCCTTCGGGGGACAGAGGCGCCCGGAGGAGCACGTTTCCGCGGGACAGAGCTTCCCACTGAGCGCACGTTTACCGCAAATATGCAAATGTGGGCGAAGATTTTTATTTTGAAGTTGTTTAAAGAAACGGAAAGGCTAGGAGTGGGATAAAATCATAAGTGAGCTAGAGAACGACAAGCATGAGGCCCACGTAAATTTTGCGACGAGTCACTAAAACTCACAAGGGCTCCTGTAGCCCCTCAGTAAGCGCTCCTGGGCCAGCCCCTCAAGCGGCCGGGCGGCCCCGGTCTGGTCTGCGGTCCCATCGGACGCTGATCCAGCACATCACGGCCGGCCCCTTCTGCGCCACTGAGAAGGGCACTGGCGCCCAGCACGTCAACACGAAGCTCCACAGAGCCACGGGAGAGCCACGAGGGGTGCATGGTGCCCAAGCGTGGGAGCGTGCTCTCGCACCAAGAACGGTGCACCTCTAACCCCGGCGCCCGCGGGCAGTCCTAGTGTCCTACACCAACACAGACACCCAGGAACAACTGGCTCAGTGGCCGCTCGGGGGACGGAGCTGCTCCCCCAGGAGATGGCACCCGAGACACGAGAGAGAATGACCTCCCATTGCAGAGAGATCCCTTTTTCCACATCTGGGGGTCAAATCACACAAAGAGAAACAGTCTTTGGAGGCTGCAGAAGTGCCTTCCCCTGCCGGGAAGGGCCCAGACCACACGCTGAGACAGAAGAGAGACAGTGCACAGGGATCCAGCAGCGTCACAGCGTCACGGGGCTGAGACCCAGCAGACAGCAGTGAGGCCAGGAGGAGCGCTGGCTCGGAGGCGCTCCGGCAGCACCGACAGGGTCCCCCCGGGGCACAGGCAGCACACAGGTCCCCAGGGGTCTGCCGCCCCTGCCCGGCCCCTGCCCCGCCAGCAGGCAGCAGGAGGGTGAGGGAAAGGCCCCGTCTCCTGGGGCAGCCCCGACTTCCACCCCCACCGCAGAACACTCGTCACGCTGCAGCTAATGACAAGGGGCCTTCTCTCCCTGGGGGACAGCACAGACCCTGGCAGGGAGAGCGGTTCAGTCTCTGGCCAGTGACTGACCGGGGACAGCAACACAGCCCCTGTGTGTGACCGCTGGACGCGGCACCGCCCCCAGCCGGTGCCCCCACACAGGCCAAGGCGCTGGCCACAAGACAAGGGGTCTCATCTGTCCTGGACATGTCCCACCTCAAGGGAATGCGGCTTTCCGCCCACAGCAACTGACGGCACAGCCACGGACCCACCGCCACCTACAGGCGCCGCCCCCGCGCCCGGCCCCGCTGGGCAGGGACTACCTTCTCATGCTGCCGCAGGTACTCCTCACAGGCGCCGAGCGCCTCCTCCGGCGCAGCCTCTCCCAGGGCGCACAGGGCGCCACACACCTGCTCCTGCACCAGAGGGTCCTTGTCGGTGATGGCGTCCAGCAGGATGGCGGCCAGCTCTGCAACGACAAAGCCCAGCGCGCACGCTCAGGCGCAGCCCGCCCGGCCAGCCACCGCCTTGGCCTCCCACCGCGGGACGCCGGCCCCTCGCTCCCCGGCGCGTTCCCGCCGCCTTGCCTGCCGCCACCCTCCACCCCCGGGGCGCCGCCTCCCACCCCCTGGGCCACCGGGGTCTGCTTGGCACCCACGGGCTGTCCGCTCCGAGGGCGCTCTGGCCAGCCGCAGCCTGCCCTGACTGCCCCACGACTCCTGCCCCCGCTGGACCGCGGCTGCTATAAACGCGGGCGCTACGGGCTCGGGGCCAGGTGCGAAGCTGCCCCGCCTGGGAGCAGCCCAGGCCCCTCGTGGCTCCCAGAGACGCCGCCCGGTGCCAGGTGCTCCTGCGTCCTGCCCGCGGGGCCCCCACACTCACTCTTCACATAGGACTCGGTCATCTCGCCTCCGCCTCACCCACGGCATGCGCGGACAGCTTCTTCCCAAACCTCGAGGAAGCAAAAACCCAGCGGCTAGGTCAGATGCCGCCTGCGCCACCGAGAGACATGACCTCAGGGCGCCGGCGCGGGGCCCGGCCTGTTCGCCTCCAACTCTCCATTTCGTCTCAGGTCATGATCCCGGGCTCTCGGGATGCAGCCCTAGGTCGGGCCCTCTCGGCGGGGAGTCTGCTTGAGACTCTCCCTCGGCCCCCGGCCCCCCTTCCCCCCCCCCCCCCCTTGCCCCCCCCCTAAAAAATTTAAAAAAAAAAAACAAAAACCACTCATCGAAAAACCCCACGATCCCAGTGCCTTTTCCCGTGGGAGCTAGCTGCCACAGCGGGGCAGAACCACTCACGGAGGACAGGAGGCGGCGTCCCTCAACAGCTGCCAGCTGTCCTCTGCCCCCCCCACGCCGGCAGCCCCACCAGGGTGACGTCAGCCCCACGCGGTGACCTGGGCAAAGGCGGTACTGCTTCCACCTACGGCATCTCCCTGAGCTGTGTAGAGGAGAGGGGCACACCTAAGGCAGACGTCAGGAGCAGTCTGTGTGGGCAGAGAAACCTGCGCCAAGACCTTGATCACCGCAGGCTCAGGACCCACCGAGCCAAGAATCCCAGCAGGGCACAGAACGAGCCTCGTCGTGGCTCGGACAGGCTGGGTGGGCAGCACGGGGATCTAGCAGGTTCCCTGCCAGCAGACACCGACCGTCCAAACGGCCCATGGCATGAAGAGGTGCAGCTATCGGAGCACCTGAGTGACCTACTCTTGGTTTCGGTGTGGGTCACGGTCTCAGGGTGGTGATACCGAGCCCCGAGTCGGGCTTCAGGCTCCGTGGAGGTCTTCCTGAGGCTCCCCTCACTCTCCCTCTGCCTCTCCCTCGCCCACTTTCTCTCTGAATGAAATAAATCTTGAGGAGCCTGGGGGGCTCAGGCCTTAAGCGTTTGCCTTGGACTCGGGTCATGGTCCCAGGATCCTGGGATTGAGCCCCGCATCAAGCTCTCTGCTCAGATGGGGGGTAGTCTGCTTCCCCCTCTGCTACTCCCCCTGCCTGTGTTCCCTCTCTCGCTGTGTCTCTCTGTCAAATAAATAAATATTATTTATTTTATATTTTTATTTATTTATATTATTTTTCTTTATATTTATACTTATTATATTTATAAATATTATTTATTTTTATTATTTTATTATTATTATTTTAAAAATAGTAATAAAATAAAATAGATCTTACAAAAAAAGAGGTGCACTGCAGGCTTCATGGGACCAAGTCCCTGAGTGTGCAAGGGCCTCTGCCTCTTCTCCACAGGGTCACAGGGTGAGGCCTACGTTGCACTCTCCAGGGCCCTTAAGGTCAGAGGGGCCGTCGGCCCTCAGCACCGTCGCCGGCGGCTTTCTAACGCAACGTCTGCTGTTTGCCGGCCACGCCGCCCGCCCTCTACCGATCTCTTGCAGGCTGGGCCCCGGGTGACCTCTCAGCCGCGAAAGGACGGAGATGCCAGAGGGGCTGCCGTGACTGCCCCTAACGAGCGACGCGCGTCCCGCTAGAGACACAAAAGGGAAGAAGCGACGTGAGAAACCACAGGGAGCGTGGTGGCGGAACGAGGACTCCGGCGCAGGAAGGGAGATGACCTCAAGTGTATGTCCCTCCCAACAAAACCTCAAAGAAATGACAGAGAAGATGCAAGTTTTTCTTTTATTATATATTTTTAAGATTTTCTTTTTAACTAATCTCTCTACACCCAGCCTGGGGCTCAAGCTCACAACCCAAGATCCAGAGCTGCTGCTGGTGCCCGGGTGGCTCAGTGGGTCAAGCGTCTGCCTTTCGGCTCAGGTCATGATCCCAGGGTCCTCGGATTGAGTCCCGCATCGGGCTCACTGCTCAGCTGGGAGTCTGCTTCTCCCTCTCCGTTTGCCACTCTTCCTACTTGTATGTGCTTTCTCTCTCTCTCTCTGTCAAATAATTAAAATGAAAAATCTTAAAAAAAAAAAAGTCACAGGCTCTACTGAATGAGCCAGCAGATGTCCCAAGGATGCAAGTTTTAAAAAAGTAAATCCACAAGAGCACTAGAAAACAAGATAAAATTAGCAAATCAGGCATCTCCAGGAATCACAAGCAGCTAGAAAGCAGATGGAGAAGACTAGCTTAAAGACGCTGGCATCAGCACGGTGTTTCCCCTTTCTGCCTGGAAAGCATCTAAAAGTAACAAGGGAAACAAGACATAGAAACACACATTTCATTTGTGGCAGAGCAAGAAGGCAAAAACCGCAAACCCCAAGCATCAAGGGCTGGAAACGTCACGGCTGTTGGGCGGGGTGTGAGGTTCGCCGGCAGCAAGTGCCACAAGAGCCCAGAGATACTTGCCAGAGGCGGCCGCGCACCGCCGGACAGAACCTAGACCCCGAGTGCTAGGCCTGTGGCCTAAAGCCACGGGGGCAAGCTGCAGTCTCTGGAGCAGAGGTTTCACCCTGTGGAGGCCATGGCCACCTCCCTCCACCACCCGGGAAGGAACCAGGGTAAACCAACTTGGGATCAGCAGGTTTGGAGCGCTCTTCAGAGAAGTGCAAAAGGCCAACTGCACCCAACTCAAACAGAAGAAAAAATAAGGAAACAATAATGAGACATGAGCTCCTAGCCCAGATGGGAGGAACGCACCAATTTGCTCTCCTGACCCAAACAACTCAAGAGGAACAGTAGTTCTCAGTCACCTCGGTGACGGACATCAGGACATGAAGGCCAGGAGCCCTTGAGCACTCCAGCTCACTGTCCGGGGGTGCATCCAGGCATCAGGAGGACTCAGCAATACACCTGAGTTGAGACACACTGGGAGTATCTTGGGAGACCAGGTCCTGCCGGTTTGCAGACTCTGGTACCAGCAAGAACTCCAGAGACCTTGGTCACTCAGCTGACTTACTGGTCAATGCTGGGTGGCAGAATAATGTCCCCAAAGACGACCATGTCCTCACCCCCAGAACCTGTGGCTATGTTACCGACTGTGCCAAAAGGAACTCAGCAGATAGGGTTAAGGGTACAAACCCTGTGGTTGGAGGGATTACGTGGGTGAGACCAGCCCAACTGCGGAAGCCGCGAACGCAGAGAAGCCTTCCCAGCAGGGTCCAGGGACTGCGTGGAAAGCGCAGGAGAAATTCCCAGTGCGGAAAGGACCCAACGCACCACAGCTGGCTTTAAAAAGACAGGAAGGCGGCTCCGGACCACATAACGTGGGCGGCCACTAAAAGTCAGATATGTCCCTCAGTCCACAGGCAGTGATCAAACAGGGACTCTGTTCCTACAACCACAATGAACCGAATTCTGCCAACAAGCTGAGAGCAGGAAGCAGATTTTCCCCAGAGAACCCAGAAAAGAGCACAGCCCGACTGACCCCTGGATTTTAGCCTGGTGAGAGCCACATCAGACTTCTGACCTCAAGAACCTTAGTGTACTAAATATATGTCATTTAAGCTATGAAGTTTATGGTAATTTGTTACAGCAGCAGAGGAAAACTAATACAAGCACCATGTTTAAGAAGAAATTACCAAAAGCCAGGGAAAACCTACCTGGAAGGATTAGCAGAAACAATCCCCAGAACTCCCAACAGGCCAAGCACGTGGCTGCTCTCAGCGGCCAGACGGAAAACACCACAAGTCACAGAGTGTTGGGAAGAACGCTCAAAACAATCTTGCCTCAGTACAAAGTAAAACGAGCTGTAAACTAAGTGCCGTTCTGGTCTTACCTAACAAAGCCAAAAATAAGACCTGAAAAGATCAAATTGTTCCTAAGTCACTCAGCTACATCCCAGCACAAAGTTCAAGAATAATAAACAGGGGCGCTGGGGGTGGGGGGGGTCAGTTGGGCGTCTGCCTTCAGCTCAGGTCCTAATACCAGGGTTCTGAAACAGAGCCCCACATCTGGGTCCCTGCTTAGTGGAGAGTCTGCTTTTCCCTCTCGCTGGTCCTGCCTATCACTATCTCTTTCTCTCGCTCAAAATAAATAAATAAAATCTAAAAAAAGAAGAAGAATAGGAACACAAAAATATCCAGCACTGGGGCGCCTGGGTGGCTCAGGGAATTAAAGCCTCTGCCTTCGGCTCAGGTCATGGTCTCAGGGTCCTGAGATCGAGCTCCAAATCGGGCTCTCCGCTCAGCGGGGAGCCTGCTTCCTCCTCTCTCTCTGCCTGTCTCTCTGCCTACTTGGGATCCGTCTATCAAATAAATAAATAAATCTTAAAAAAAAAAATCCAGCACCAACAAGGTAAAATAACAATGTCTGGCATCCAATCAAAAATTACCAGGCATGCAAAGAAGCAAAAAAAATACAACCCACAATGGGAATGAATCAATAAATACAAATTGAACCAGAAATGAGGCAGAAAAATCAGTAAACAACATTTAGATAGTTATTATGACTGTGTCTGTCTCATATACTAAAAAAATCCACGAGAAAGGCCGCATTTGCTAATATAAAAAGGTTAAAGAAAAAGGATGGTAAAAGACAAGGCTGATGCAAGTTATAAGAAAGCTGGAGTGACTATGTCAATATTAGACAAAATAGATCGGAGACATACGATCCTAAACATTTATGTGCCTAATAGGAGAACTTCGAAATACACAAAGCCTAAACTAATGAACATGTAAGAAAAAATAGACAAATACAAACTGTAGTGGAGGGACGCCTGGGGGCTCAGTGGGTTAAGCTGCTGCCTTCAGCTCGGGTCATGATCCCAGGATCCTGGGATTGAGTCCCACGTCCAGCTCCTTGCTCAGTGGGGACCTGCTCCTCTCTGCCTGCTGCTCTGCCTGCTTGTGTTCTCCCTCTCTCTCTCTCTGACGAATAAATAAATAAATAAAATCTTTTAAACAAATTGTAGTGGAAATTCTCCATAATTAGCAAAACAACTGATTTCTCCATAATTAGCGAAACAACTGTAAAAGTAATCATTAAGTGTAGAGAAGTCCTGAACAATACCGTCAACCAACTTGACCTACATAGTATTTACACAACCATCTTTTCATTAACAGTAGAATATGTTTTTTTCTGAAAGTACATGGAATATTTATCAAAACTGACTATATTCTGGGCAGGAAAACAAATCTCAGTCAATTTAAAAGAGTTCAAGTCATACAGAGTATGTTCTCTGGCTGCAATGGAATTAAATTAAAAATCAATAAGAGAAGGCTATCTGAAATATTCCCAAGTCATTCATTCATTCATTCACTCATTCATTTGACACAGAGAGAGAGAGAGACCGAGAGAGGGAACACAAGCAGGGGGAATGGGAGAGGGAGAAGCAGGCTCCCCACTGAGCAGGGAGCCTGATGCGGGGTTCCATCCCGGGCTCAATCCCAGGACCCTGGGATCACAACCTAAGCCAAAGGCAGATGATGCTTAACAACTGAGCCACCCAGGGCCCCCCCCCCATTAGTATTTTAAAAAGTACTTAATGTGCCTCAAAATAATACATGAAGCAAAAAAGAAATCAAAAGTAAAATTACAAGGCAGTTGAAGTGAATGAAAATGAAAAAATATACCAACATTTGTGGGACATTTATAGCACTAATGTCTATATTAGAAAAGAAGAACCATGTGATCTTCTACCTTAAGAAACTAGATGCTCAGGTGTGCGTGGGTAGCTCAGTTGAGTGTCTGACTCTTGATTTCAGCTCAGGTCATGGGTCTGAGCCCTCCATCGGGCGCTGTACTCAGCAGGGAGTCTGCCTGTCCCTCTCCCTCTGCGTCTCCCTCTACTCTCTCTCAGAGAAATAAAATCTTAAGAGACGCCTGCATGGCTCAGTTGGTTGGGTGGCTGCCTTCGGCTCAGGTCATGGTCCCTGTGTCCTGGGATCGAGTCCGACACTGGGCTCCTTGCTCCGCGGGGAGCCTACTTCTCCCTCTGCCTGCCTCTCTGCCTGCCTGTGTGTGCTCTCTCTCTCGCTCGCTCTCTCTCTCTCTGACAGAGCTCTCTCATCGGGCTCTCTGCTCAACAGGGAGCCTGCTTCTCCCTCCCCCTCTGCCTGCCTCTCTGCCTACTTGTGCTTTCAATCTGTCAAATAAATAAATAATCAATCTTTAAAAAATTTTTAAAAATCAAAAAAAAAAAAAAAATTTTTAAAAATCAACTGTATTTCTATTTGCTAACAATAAACAATCAAAAATTGGAACTCGTGCCATTTGCTGAGTCAAGTAATATGAAATATTTTCCCCCACCCTGCCAAAATATGAAATATTAGAAAATAAATTTGACAAGAGATGTATTAGACAGTAACGCTATCAAACACTGCTGAGATGGACACACACACACTTACGGTTTATATGTTCACTTGAGAGAAAGAGAGAGCTCGCACACAGGGCTGGGGTGAGGGCAGGGGGCAAGCGACAAGTAAAGCGCTGAGTGTGGAGCCCAGCGCTGGGCCGCACCTCGGGCCCCTGAGATCCCAACCAGAGAGGAAACCAAGAGTCAGAGGCTTAACCAACTGGGCCACCCAGGCGCCCCACGCCGCTGGGAGACATTAAGGAAACCGTAAGTAAGTGGAGAGACAGTGTGCGAAGGCGCCGATTCTTCCTGAATGGATCTACAGATTAAATGCATCCCACTCACAATCCCACAGGCTTCTTGTAGAAACCGGGGGACTAGCCCTACAACTTGTACGGAAGTGCAAGGCCTTAGAGCAGCCAGAACAATTCTGAAACCAAACCAAACCAGACTGGAGGATTTCTACTACTGGACTTCACGACTCACGCGGCCAGCTGATTTTCCACAGAGGTACGACGTCTATGCAGTGGGGAAGAGACCGTCTTTCCGACAAACAGCACCGAGCACCGACACGCAGCCCGTCCAGAAAATTTTGGGGTTGGGGGGTAAAAAGCAGAGGAAAATCTCTAAGACCAATACCAAAAGCAAAAGTGCTCTGGGGAAAAAGAATAGACTTGATAAACTGAAATTCATCAAAAAACTTCTGCTGTTTTTTTAAAAATAAATTTTGTATTTATTAGGCGCCTGGGTGGCTTAGTCAGTAAGTGTCTGCCTTAGGCTCAGGTCACGATCCCCGGGTCCTGGGGTCAAGCCCAGGACAGCGAGGAGCCTGCTTCTCCCTCCCCTACCTGTGTGTGCTCTATCTCTATCTCTCTTAAAAGAAAAAAAAGTGGGGGGGGGGGGGGAGGCTGGGTAGCTCAGTTGTTAAGCATCTGCCTTTGGCTCACGTCATGATTCCAGGGTCCCGGGATAGAGCGCTGCATCGGGCTCCCGCTCGGAGGGAGTCTGTTTCTCCCTGTCCCGCTTCCCTGCTTGTGTTCTCTCACTGTCTCTCTGTCAAATAAAAAAATAAAATATTTTTAAAAATATGCTTATTCTTTTATTTTAGAGACAGAGAGAGAGCACATGCCAGGGGAGGGACAGACGAAGAGCGAGAAGCAGATTTTCAGCTCAATCCCCAGACCCTGGGCCAAAACCAAGAGCTGGAGGGAAGCTTAACCGACTGAGCCACCCAGGCCCCCCAAAAACTTCCTCTCTTTGGATATACTGCTCAGGGAATGAAATGAATGGCACCGAGGCACACCGCTCAGTGACAAGGCACACGGTAAAATGCATCAGTACCCCTCCCCAGTGCTCTCCTCTTGCTACTTCTGCCCTCACACAAGCCAGCAGATGCCCTACTCCCCTGCAGGGGTCCTATTCCTGAGGACCCGCTCACTTGGCCAACCCGCCTCGGCCACTCCCCCTTCCCTGCCTCCTCCATGCTCAGCGTGAGGATTTTTGCCAACACTGATCCTAGCACGATGCCACAGCGCTGCTTACCCGTCCGCCTGCTGCCCGAAGCACCCAACACCTCCCACGTGGGCCGGTCAGCCTACACCTGAAGCCCTTAACGCTTCCCTCTCAGCCCTTTACCTTCTAGGTGTCCTGGCCACCCGGAAACCCCAGGCCTGGGTTGGACTCTCAGCACCTCGCGTCTGCCTGTCCTCTGCAAGCATGCCGTGTCCAGGCTCTCTGACTGGGGACTCCCACTCACTCAACAGCCCATTCCCGTTCCCACACCTCACCCAGGACATGCCCAACCTTCCAGCAAGTGAGCCGATATTCCTACAACCCTTTGTTCACGTGATGTATATGGGGTCAGTGCGAAATATAACCAGTGGTAGGCTCCAGTCTCCCTGCCATTTCCAGTGCACCAAGAGCAAGGGAAAACGTTTTGATTTTCATCCTCAGTGTGCACAGCATTTTTAAAAAACCTGTTCAGGGGGCGCCTGGGTGGCTCAGTGGGTTAAAGCCTCTGCCTTCAGCTTGGGTCATGATCCCAGAGTCCTGGGATGGAGCCCCGCATGGGGCTTTCTGCTCGGCGGGGAGCCTGCTTCCCCCTCTCTCTCTCTGCCTGCCTCTCTGCCTACTTGTGATCTCTGTCAAATAAATAAATATATATATTTTTTTTAATTTAAAAAAAAAAAAAAAACCTGTTCAGGGGCACCTGGGTAGCTCGGTCAGTTGAGCGTCCAACTTTGGTTTTGGGTCAGATCATAATCTCATGGGTCCTGGGATCAAGCTCCAAGCTGAGTAGGAAGATGGTGTAAGTCTCACCCTCTGCCCCTCCTCCCACTCACTTGTTCACTCACTTTAAAATAAATCTTACTTTAAAAAAATTTTCTTAATTATTTTATTTATTCATTTGACAGACAGAGATCACAAGTAGGCAGAGAGGCAGGCAGAGAGAGAGGGGGAGGGAAGCAGGCTCCCTGCTGAGCAGAGAGCCCGATGCGGGACTCGATCCCAGGACCCTGAGATCATGACCTGAGCCGAAGGCAGCGGCTTAACCCACTGAGCCACCCAGGCGCCCCTCAATGTGGTTTTGATTTGAATTTTCCTGATGGTTAATGACGATAAATACTTTTTCATGTGTCTGTTAGCCATTTGTATGTCTTCTTTGGGGAAGTGTCTGTTCATGTCTTCTGCCCATTTTCTGACATGATTATCTGTTTTTGGGGTGTTGAGTTTGAGGAGCTCTTTATAGATCTTGGCTATCAGCCCTTTGTCGGTAGTGTCATTTGTGAATATCTTCTCCAATTCTGTGGGTTGTCTTTTTGTTTTGTTGACTGTTTCCTTTGCTGTATAGAAGGTTTTTATCTTGATGAAGTCCCAAAACTCCTTTTTTGCTTTTGTTTCCTTTGCCTTTGGAGATAGGTCCTGAAAGAAGTTGCCGTGGCCAATGTCAAGGAGGTTACTGCCTAGGTTCTCCTCTAGGATTCCTGCCTCACGTTGAGATCTCCCAACCATTTAGTTAACCTTTGTGTCTGGTGTAAGAGAATGGTCAAGTTTCATTCTTCTGTATATAGCTGTCCAATTTTCCCAGAACTGTTTATTGAAGAGATTGACTTTCTTCCATTGGCTATTTTTTCCTACTTTGTCAAAGATTATTTGACCATAGAGTTGAGGGTCCATATCTGGGTTCTCTACTCTGTTCCACTGGTCTATGTGTCTGTTTTTGTGCCAGTACCTTGCTGTCTTGGTGATCACAGCTTTGTAATATAGCTTGAAATCAGGCAACATGATGCGACCAATTTTGTTTTTCTTTTTTAACATTTCCTTGGTGATTCAGTGTCTTTGACGGTTCCATACAAATTTTAGGATTGTTTGTTCCAACATTTTGAAAAATGCCATTGGTATTTTGATTGGGATGGCATTGAAAGTGTAGATAGCTCTGGGCAGCATAGACATCTTAACAATGTTTATTCTTCCAATCCATGAGCATGGAATGGTCTTCCATCTTCTTGTGTCTTCTTCAATTTCTTTCATGAGTGTTCTGTAGTTCCCCGAGTACAGATCCTTTACCTCTTTGGTTAGGTTTATTCCAAAGTATTTTGTCATTCTTGGTGCTACTGTAAAGGGAATCAATTCTCTAATTTCTCTTTCTACAGTTTGTTAGTGTATAAGAAAGCAGCTGATTTCTGTACATTGACTTCATATCCTGCCATATTACTGAACGGCAGTATGAGTTCTAGTAGTTTGGGCATGGAGTCTTATGAGTTTTCCACATAGATTATCATGTCATCTGCAAAGAGAGAGCATTTGACTTCTTCTTTGCCAATTTGAGTACCTTATATTTCTCTCTGTTGTCTGACTGCTGTTGCCAGGACTTCTAGTACTATGAGCAACAACACTGGCAAGAGTAGGCACCCTTGTTGTGTTCCTGATCTCAGTGGAAAGGCTCTCATGTTTTCCCCATTGAGAATGATATTCGCTGTGGGTTTTTCATAGATGGATGTTATGAAGTTGAGGAATCTTCCCTCTATCCCTATACTCTGAAGAGTTTTAGTCAGGAATGGATGCTGTACTTTGTCAAATGTTTTTTCTGCATCAATTGAGAGGACCATGCAGTTCTTGTCTTTATTTATGGGTTCTATCACATTGATTGATTTGCAATATTAAACCACCCTTGCATCCCAGGGACAAATCCCACTTGGTCAAGACAGATAACCCTTTTAATATACTGTTGGATCCTAGCTAGGATCTTGTTGAGAATCCTGGCAGCCGTATCCATCAAGGTATTGGTCTGAAATTCTCCTTTTTGATGGGGTCTTTGCCCAGTTTTGGGTGGCTCAGTCAGTTGAGTGCCAACTTTGGTTTTGGCTTACGTCATGGTCTCGTGGGTTCTGGAATCAAGCTCCAAGCTCAGTGGGGAGTCCGCTGTAAGATTCTCACCCTCTGCCCCTCCTCCAACCCCACTAACTTGCTCACTCTCTCTAAAATAAATAAATCTTTAAAAAACCAAAAACTGTTCATGGAAGGAATAGAATCAAAATCCTCCCATATGATTCAATAATACAGAGCTCAATTTTCCTGAATCTACAAATATATGAGACAGGATATTGGAGGGTATTTGATAAAATGGTCCAAAATTCATATAGAAGAATTAATGTACAAGAATAGCCAATTAAAAAAAAAAAGAACATCCAGTTAAATTTTTAAAAAGTATATGAAGGGACGCCTGGGTGGCTCAGTTGGTTAAGCAGCTGCCTTCGGCTCAGGTCATGATCCCAGCGTCCTGGGATCGAGTCCCACATCGGGCTCCTTGCTCCGCAGGGAGCCTGCTTCTCCCTCTGACTCTGCCTTCCACTCTGTCTGCCTGTGCTCGCTCTCACTCTCTCTCTCTTACAAATAAATAAATAAAATCTTTAAAAAAAAATAAATAAATAAATAAATAAATAAAAAGTATATGAAGAGGAGGATTTGTCCTATATTATGTTAAAGTGTATTAAATCAATGGAACTATATAAAAATGCCAGAAATGAACACCAATAAGGAAGAAAACATTAAGCAAGAAAGACGGAGTTTTAAATCATACAGGCCGGTCGATCAGTCGTGTTGAAACAGCAAATCAAACACTCAGGGAAAACACTAGCCTCCCCACACCTCTCCTTATCCCAACACGTTGCACAGATGCACATAAGAGTTAAATGGAAAGATGAAATGTGGGGCGCCTGAATAGCTCCGTAGGTTAAAGCCTGTGCCTTCAGCTCAGGTCATGATCCCAGGGTCCTGGGATCGAGCCCTGCATCAGGCTTCCTGCTCCGCGGGGAGTCTGCTTCCCCCTCTCTCTCTGCCTGCCTCTGTGCCTCCTTGTGATCTTTGTCTGTCAAATAAATAAATAAAATCTTTAAAAAGAAAAAAAAAGAAAGATGAAATGTTAAAGTCCGAGTAGGAAGCACACGTAAACCTTCTATAGTCTTAAATCAGGAAAGGACGTGCTTCGCCAGACACAAAAACCCAGACACATTAACAAACACTGTTCAGTTTAACTATCAAAAAAAAAGTCAAGGGACGCCTGGGTGGCTCAGTTGGTTGGACGACTGCCTTCAGCTCAGGTCATGATCCCGGAGTCCCGGGATCGAGTCCCACATCAGGCTCCCAGCTCCACGGGGAGTCTGCTTCACTCTCTGACCTTCTCCTCGCTCATGCTGTCTCTCACTATCTCTCTCTCAAATAAATAAATAAATAAAATCTTAAAAAAAAAAAAAAAGTCAAGTTTCTGAGTCAAAATTTGACAACCGTGTGCACAGTTACACCTCTGTGCACAACCGTACGTGCTCACACACCTGGTCCGACCACCAGAGCAGAAGGTCAATAAGCGACAAAACAGCACAAATCACTTGTCACACACACACACGAGGTTGCACGGCGGGAGCCTGGCACACGGCAAGCCCGGCGGTCGTCCCGGGGGTGAGGGCCAGCAGAGCCTGTGGGGCACCTGCCACCGGCCCAAACAGTCACACCCGTGACGGGATCACCCCCGTTTTGAAACCCTCACGCGAGCACAAGCACGGGAGCGTGGCAGGGAGCGGAGCTTGCAGAGTCTAGAACTCGACCGCCCGGTGGAAAAGTGAAGCGCGTGGCCAAACAAGGCCAGCGGGAGAGGTCCCGTCAGCACCACGGCCGCAGGCCAGGTGACCTGTGTGTGACGCGGGACCCGCGGAGACAGCACAGACTGCTCTCTGCGGAGACAAGCCAACGTGAGCAGGTCGCTGGAGGCAAACCAGGATAAAGGCCCCGTGGGGGAAGACGGTGCAGGGACAAGGAAGAGTCTGGGCCCCGAAGGCGCCCTGCATCTTGCAGGAAGCATGTGCCGAGCACGGACTGCCCAGCCAGAACCTCAGAGGCTCCGTCTGGTCTAGCACACAGAGCCCAGCAAGTTGGAGAGGAACCCACTGCTCGTTAGTGGCTGTTACTGGCACAGCAGGACCGCCCAGGACCGGCTCCCCCAGGCTCCACTCCCCGCCCGTGCTGTGGCGCAGACCAGCACAGGTCAAAGGCGCGGTCGAGGGGGGCCTCCCTCCCTGCATCCTACACATCGGAGCCGAGGGAAGCAGCAGCTTCCTCCTCATTCACCTGGACAGGCGCTCCACCACACCTAGGAAGCCGACCAGGCGCCGTCTGAGCCCGCGGAGTCCAAGCCCTTGGCTTGAAGGACACCCACGTGTATCAGGGCTGCCACGCGACATGGCAGAGGCTAACAGAGGTGCTGGGCCAGCTGCTCCAAGCCCAAGGTGGGTCAGGAGGAGACATGGGAGGCGAGGAGGCCACGGACACCACTGCCCAGAGGAAGCCACGCGCCTGTCTGAGGGTCAGGCCACCGTGTGGGGTCACGGGAATGACCCAGCCCTGCAGCAGGCCCCAGGACCCTCTCTTCCAGTACCGGAGCCAGAGAAGAATCCACTTCCAGAGTCACCCACAAGAATCTAGGCTGAGGATCTGGGGAAGGCAGTTCAACAGTCCATTGCTCACCGTCCCTCAGGAACACTATTTCTCAACCCAAGCCGTCCCAAGCTGCGTCACTGGGTTCACACGGAAACCCCCAGAGCCACGTGGCCCTCCAGCTCAGTGAAGAAATCCCAGTTCCCGTAACTCCGGGGCCAGTATGCCCTGAGGGGCTCTCTGGGACTTACCTCCAGGAGACGGAATGATTCAGCCCACGGAAGAGGCTCACGAGGTCTGCAGCGGCTGGTCACACGCTCGCCGCCACCGGACTGCTTACCTGGGCTCAGCAGACCCTGGCCTCAGTGCAGACACCGTGTCTGCACATGGCACTAGCGGGGAGCGCAGGCAGGCATGAGCCCCCCAGTTTCCACCTCTGATCTACGGCTGTCCCTCGGGAGGCGGCAACCAGCCCTGGGCAGTGAGAAACAGCGAGACGCAGGTCCCAGCAAGGCAGCCTGAATATTGGTTTCAAGGTAACCCAGGGAGCTCAACTCAGGTCATTCCACTCGGACACCACAGAGAGACCAGCGACACCTGCTCACTTGAACCACAAGAGCCTGAGGCCTGGAAGTCAAGACCCTGCTGACAGCAGCATCCCCAGACCCCTCAGGCGCCAGAACTACAGGCGTGAGATGCAGCCCCGCCACCATCAAGCCACTGCTGGAGGGTCCCGCAACTGACCGTTCCCACATGGGTCTCCCGGGGCCCAGTGCCCGCTGGGTCTCTCCATCCCGACCCCTCAAACCCAACAGCCCCAGCCTCACCCGACCTCTCCCGGCCCCAACACGCCGGCCTCTTTCCTGCATCACCGCGCACGCAGGGTCGGGCCAGGAACCAGCATCACCCGTCCTGCTCCTGCGTCTCCCTCCCCACACCTGACCCGCCTCTCCACCCCCCCATCCCTTCCAGAAGTGGTCCCGGCCTCCAAGACTGCCCGCAGCGCCGGCCTCCACCCCAACCCCAACCCCAACCCCACCCGCTCCCCGCCCCGGCCCGCCAGGCAAGGCCAGTCCTCCGGTTCCCCCACCAGACCCGCCGCCCCCACCCCACCCCTCCGACCCACTTCACGGCTCTCGAGCCGGCCAGCCCCGCGCCCCCTCCACCGGGCTGGCAAAGCGGAAGGGCCGCACGCGCGCGGCCGCGAACGGAGCCCAGTCCTCCGGCCCTGGCGCCGCACGGCCGCTGTGCTGGCGCTGCAGGAAGCCGGCGGCCGCGACACCCGGGCCTCCGAGCCGGGGCCCGCGGGCCGGCCTGGCCCGGCACCACCTGGCCCTCGCCCTGCCCTGCCGGTTCGCGCCCCGCCGCTGCGCCCAGCGGTCCCCGCGGCGTCCGGACGCACCGGTCCCTGCGCCGGACCGCCTGCCCCGGCGCCCGCGAGCAAACGGGAAGGGGCGTCTCCGAGTTCAGGCTCCGCTTCCCCTGGAGGACAGTCC
Source organism: Mustela nigripes (assembly GCF_022355385.1). NCBI lineage: Eukaryota > Metazoa > Chordata > Mammalia > Carnivora > Mustelidae > Mustela > Mustela nigripes. The sequence continues at coordinate 197,168,461 of NC_081559.1, read as the reverse complement.
GCCGTGCCCGGGGCGCGCCCCAGGCCCCCGCAGCCCGCGCCGGGTGGGGCCGGAGGGGCGCGGCCGGCTCCCGGGCCTCTCCCGGGCCGCGCCGGGCGCACCTGGGCCCCGGCCGAGGGGCGGGCTCGGCCCCGCGACGCCCAGGACCCTCCTCGCGCTCGCCCGCTGACCTTGGGGAGGCGCCTCCCGACGCGGCTTCCCACGAGGCCCCGCCGACGGCGCGGACCCCGGACTCTCCGGCCGCGGCCCCCCCGAGGCACGCCGGTCCCCGGGCGCCGCTCTACCTGAGATGCCGCCCCGGCCCGGGCGCCGCCCTCCCAGCCTGCCGGGCCCCGAGTGGTGGGCGGGGTCGCACGCCGAGCCCGCCCCCCCACCCTCCGCCAACCGCGGCTCGGCGCGCGGCAGCCCGGCCCCGCCCCCAGGCCATCTCCGCGCTCATTGGCCGGAGACGCGTCCCTCTCCCGCTTTCCCTCTCTCCACCCCGCCCCCGGGGCCCCTGCGAGCGGGAGTGCGCAAACTCCGCCTCACGCTCGGCCCCGCCCCCCGGCCGTCTGGATACCTCGACTCCCGACCGTTGCGCGCGAGCACGGCCTCCCCGCCGGCCGTAAGGAACGCGGCCGGTCAGTGCGCAGGCGCGGGGCGTGCACGTCCGGCTTTCCCGCGCGGCGCCCGGCGCCCTCCGCCTCTCTGCTGCTGTCCGCTCCGACACTGACCTGGCGGGGAAGCGGGCGCGGACCTCGCGCCGCACGCAGGAGCGCATCGGCCTCGCGGGCTCGGCGCGCCACTGCGCTCAGAGCCAGGCCCCTCGCAAACACGCGCCTGTCCAGGGACCCACGCCCGTGGGCCCGACCTGGACACACGCGGGCCCTCTCCCGCTCCGCTACCGCTCACGCCGGAACGCACACGCGGCGCTCCCGGCCAACCCCGGGAGACGCTGCGGCCGCCGACCCCCGAGCGAGCAGAGACGAGTTTCGTGGGCCGACCGGGGGTCGGGATGAGCCGGGGCGCTGCAGAGGGCGCGGAACAGGCAACAGTAAGACACGCGAAGCGCTGCCAAGTGGCGCCGCCGGGGGACGAGGGACGAGGATCGGACTCCGAGGGAAGCGGCGGGCGGGGGGCTGCGATCTGCACCAGGCACGGCTCGGGCACAGCCTCGCAGGCTGAAGTCATCTGGGCACGTTTGCAGGCATCGCCGCAGCTCAGGAAGCGAGAAGGGCCCTCTGAGAAGGAAGTGGTCGGCAGCCTTACGTCCAGGCCTAGCCCGCATCTTCAACTTGCAGCGAGCTGTGGCTGATGGCTTGAGGGTGCAGCGTGCGGCCCTGGGCACACACTGGGGCAGGGTGGAAGCTGCACAGTGCAGGGGAGGGACATTCCCATCCCCAAGAGGGAAGGAGTTCAGCCCTTTTTCTGTTGCAGGGATGGAGCCCAGAAGACAGGGACAGAAGGCTGACGGTGAGATGCTCTGCAGATGGGGCCTGGTCCCTTGGGAAGAGCCCCAACCACCCCCCAGGCCCCTCACACAGCATGCAGAAGTTGCTAGGGCAGGAGGCAGGCCTTTTCAAAGGTCCCATCTGAAGGATTCACTTTCCTGCCCCAAGCCCTGCCTTCCGACATGGCCAGTGCGCAGCAGCCCTGCTGGCTCTGTCCGGTCCCCAGCCTTAGCCAGACTTCACTCCCCAAGGGCACAAACTGCTCCACCAAACATCACAGCTGTCATTTCATTACACTATTGATGCCTGTCTCCTGTCTGTGAGCTCTAGGAGAGAAAGGCCCATGTGTGTGATTTGCTTCCAAGTGTTCGGCATCAAGCCCCGCACATGATGGGGCTCAATGCATCTAATAATGGCAGTGAAGGAGGAGGTCATGAAAGACTCTGCAAAGGGAGGGTGCGCAGAGCTGGTGACCGTTCTGGGTCCTGCATGTCTCCACACGATTCTCAGTGGCTTCCTGTTCTGTTCTGGCACTGGTGGGAGCTAGGAAGGTGACAGCCAACACGGTTCCCAGGCTCCCCAGCAGCAGTGCGGAGGCACACACACCTCTGGCCAGACGCCCACCATCTTCCCTTTCACTGCACCAGCCCCCTAACACCAGAGTAATAACCCCTCTGCTTGAAATCCAGAGGTTTCTCTAACCCAACCTGCACATCAGCAACGCAGAAAGTCTGTCCATATTTTCTAAATCCCAGGCAGTTTGACTAGCAAGGACGTGGATGAGCGAGGGAACACATGACACAAACCTTGCTCTAAAGCAGCTCACCCCCCTCTCACCCAGCAGGACTAGGAGAACGTATCTGTCCTGCCAGACCATTCCCAGGCCTTTACGGCCACAGGCACACCATGACCACTGCAGATCCCTACAGGGACAAGCCAGGGCCACAGACAGTCACGATTCTCCACCAAGAGCCAGGCCCTCCCAGGACACCTGCATGACAGCAGCCCAGCAGCCACCAAGCCGGCTAGCTTGGAGCGGAGAGACCACATCTGTGCACCTCGATGGGCCAAATTCTCACCCGTAGAACTTGGCTGTGGTTTGCGATCCTGGAAGAGAATGCCTTACTGCGGGACGGCTGTGTCAGATGTGGTCCGTAGCCGGGAGGCAGGGACTGAGGGGGTGTGGCCACTCCACGCCAGCCACACAGTAGATGCTCATTAACGTCGTCTGCTACTTCCTGTGGCAACAGCGCCCCCAGAAGGCTCTGCAGGCCAGAAGTCAGGGGTCGTGTTGGCTTTCCTCTCCTAGAGCCCAGACTGGAGACCCTTGCTTGCCTTGGAGATGGGCCGTCAGTCTGAGGAGAGCTCTGGGGGCAAGGCCAGGGTCAGCGGACCTGGCGGCCTCCACACTACACTCGCAAAGGAAGAGGGGCACGCGCCAGTGCACGCTGGGTTTCCTTCCCCTTCTCTGTCTGCTTAGAATCCCTGCCTGCCCTCGCCCACCCTCCCCACACACTTCTTGACGGGTCTTTTGTGACTAGCCACATAAGGCCTCACACTGCCTTGGGGATTCTCACCCCACAAGGAGCGGGCCCCATGCAGGATGAGGATAGTTCCAGCAAGACGTTCTCAGAGAAGGCAGGCCCTGGGGGACAGAACACCCCTCTTTGAGGGCACAATGCAAGAGCAGCTCTAGAACCTCCGTTCTGGAATCTGCCCCTGCTTTCCCAGAGCCTGCCTTGACCCACACTAGTCCACGGCTGCCTTCGCTTCCCACTCCGAGCTCTCAGCCCTGGTCACTCCCCTGCCTCTGCCCCAGTCCCAGAAAGACTTCAGAAACAGGGGTGCAGCCTTGAGAGCCCCAGGGCCCAGCAGCCTCCTCCGGCCCTGTTGCCCTACCCTTCTAATCCGGTCAGGCCTCTGCCCTGCCCCCTGCTCCTCCCACCCAAGGCCTCGCCCCCTCCCGTGGCACCCCACCCTCCATGAAGGGCAGTGCCCAGCGAAAGCTGGACCAACAAAACTTCATGGAGCAGGTACGCGAATGCAGGGACAATGGCTACCTGCTGTCTTCCAGGAAGATTGGCTCTGGGGCCTTCTCCAAAGTCTACCTGGCCTATGCCACACATGAGCGCATGCGGCACAACCCCAAGCTGGCCTCCGACCTGCGAGGCAAGCACCATGCCATGGTGAGGCAGGCCCATCTCCTCCCATGGGTGCAGACGGCAGGCCAGCCCCAGCGGTCCCCATGCCCCAGGCCCCACTGAGGTACCTCCCTGCTGTGCCAGCTCCCTCCTGCTCTGGTGCAAGCTGGTCCCAGCTCTAGAACCCCTGAAGCATATCAGAGCCAGGAGGGAAGGGGAAGGTCTCTCTAGACCCCCAGGGATTCTGTTTCCCAGCCTCGCCCCAGTCAAGCTCAGCAGTGTGCACCAAGGACATGGGGCCTGTTCCCGTGTCCGTTCCGGGGCTGTGGCCTACACACAAGGGCCACCCTCCACCCCTGCAGGTGGCTATCAAGATCATCTCCACGGCTAAGGCCCCTGTGGAGTTCTCCCAGAAGTTCCTGCCCCGTGAGATATCATCCCTCAATGCTACCTACAAGCACCTGAACGTGGTAGGCAGAGACCCCAACACGGCCCGTGCCCACCCTGCCCAGGAGCACCCCCTTTCCCACCAGGGACCCTGATGCTTGGGGCCCAGCCCCACCCTGAGCCCCTGCTCCAGTGCCCTGGACAAGCCCTCCTTGGGTGATGGCAGGCTGGGGACGGGTTCTGGCAGGTGCAGCTCTATGAGACCTACCACAACAGCCAGCGCTCCTACTTGGTGCTGGAGTTGGCAGCCCGCGGGGACTTGCTGGAGCACATCAACGCCATGTCGGGCCACCGCTGCCGCCCAGGGCTGGAAGAGGAGGAGGCCCGTGGGCTGTTCTGGCAGCTGGTCAGTGCCGTGGCCCACTGCCACAGCTCTGGCATCGTGCACAGGTGAGGGGGTGCCCTCACCACCTGTCTCCCCTGACCCCCCGCATGGAGAGGCCCAACGAGCCCAGGACCAGCCCTGCTTCCCCTTCCCTACGCAGGGATCTCAAGTGTGAGAACATCCTGCTGGACGACCAGGGCCTCCTAAAGCTGACCGGTGAGCCTGTGGCCTGGCCCCACCCCTGCCCTAACCCACCCTGACTCATGGCCCCAGCCTTCAGCTTCTCTGGGAGGCCCGCCCCGCTCAGCCGCTGTCCCAGCCAGGACTCCAGCCTCTACCCTCAGCTGCTTCAGGCTTTTTTCAATTTTTGTGGCATGAAAGACCCGTTTATTTATTTGAGAGAGAGAGAGAGAGGAGGGCCAGAGGGAGAGAGCGAATCCTGAAGCAGGCTCCAGGCTAAGCGTGAAGCCAGATGCAGACCCTGGGCTCCATCCCAGGACCCTGAGATCGTGACCCGAGCGGAAACCAAGAGTGGGCTGCTCAGCTGACTGAGCCGGCCAGGCGCCCCACCCGCTTCAGACTTGACCCCAACCTACCTTGACCTTTGACCCTCCCAGGAGGCCCAGCCCCGCGCTGGCCCCCACCTGTGCTTCAGACACGCACCCACTCTGCGTCTGCCCCACAGCCCCCTCTCCCGAGCCCAACGTCCCTTCCCCCCCTGCCCCCCCCCCCGCCCCACGCGCCCCCGCAGACTTTGGCTTTGCCAACCGCTCGGGCCTCAAGGACTCGCTGCTGAGCACCTTCTGCGGCTCTGTGGCTTACGCGGCCCCCGAGATCCTCATGAGTAAGAAGTACCACGGGGAGCCGGCCGACCTGTGGAGCCTGTGAGTGGCCCCTGGCACAGGCAGGACCGTGGGAGGGCGGGAGGGGGGCAGACCCTGAGCCGCCCATGTCCCCAGGGGTATCATCCTCTATGCCATGGTGTCCGGGAAGCTGCCCTTCAGGGAGCATCGGCCACGCCGCGTGCTGCACCTCATGCGCCGAGGCCCTGCCTTCAGGCCGGGCGTGTCCCCAGGTGAGCCAGAGCACAGGTCCCTCCCAAGTCCTGGCAAGAGACTTCTGGGTCCAGGGGCGCCTGGGGGCTCCCTCGATGTGGCGTCTGCCTTTGCCTCAGGTCACGATCCTGGGGTCCTGGGATTGAGTCCCGCATTGGGCTCCCTGCTCAGTGGGGGGGCCTGCTTCTCCCGCTGCCCCTCCTCCTGCTCATGCTCTCTCAGATAAAATCCTAGGGGGAGACTGGGTCCGGAGACCGGTCATTATGCCTAGTGAGGGGAGTGGCGGGGGCATGGGGGCTGAGCTGGCTTCCCACCCCCAATCCGGGCGGTAAGTGGAGGGCAGCACAGAGGTGAGAGGGCTGCGGGGCTGGGGGTGACACAGACTCAGTCTCCTCGTCTGGAAAGCAACCGTCTCGGGGCTCTGAGCTCTGCACCGGCCCAGGGCACACCTCCTTCCCTCTCGGTGCCTCCATCTCCTGATTGGAGAAGCACGGACTCTCTGCGCGCGTTCGGGTGACTGCACGGGATACGTCTTCTAAACTGTCCAGCACTGCTGACAGCCATGGGCACGGGCAAGAGAGTGGGCAGCGGGAGGCCACAGCTGCGAGCCCTTGCCCACAGAGTGCCAGGACCTGATCCGGGGCCTGCTACAGCTAAGGCCGCGCGCACGCCTGGACCTGCAACAGGTGGCCGCCCACTGCTGGATGCTGCCAGCCAGGCATGCGCTCTTCTGCACCATGCTCCGCTGGTCGCCAGGTGGGCGGGGCCCCAGCGGGGTGGGCGGGGGCTCTGCCACTCAGCGCCCCTAGATTCCCCTTGGCTGTCGGTTGCAGTGAAGCCAGCCAAGTCACAGCTGCCCGCAACCCTGCATCCCACGGAGCCTGGCGGAGACTCAGAGCGTCCAAGGTCACTCCTGCAGCTCCGGCGCCCCCAGCACGGGGGGACTCACCGGAGGAATGCTTCTGGCCTGACGCCTGAGCCCCCAGAGGGAGTCCCAAGAAGAGGTGCAGGATCTGCCCAGCGGGAGCTCCGGAGCATGATGGTAGCCAGCCTGGGGGTGGGCGCCTCCCTGAGCTCCACGTTTGCCGTCAGGACCACGCCTGAGCACTGCTTGGGCACCCCAGGATGGGTAGGCCCAGGCGAGGCCAGATAAAGCATTTATTTTATGGAGGAGACGCAGGCGTGTCAGTGCAGGAAGGGGCAGCCGGCCACGGGGAAGCCGGTAGCGCTCCCCAGCCAGGGAGAACACGAGTGCACGAGTCCACACGCCTCCACATCACAGCTTTAATAGGGAGGAGGAGAAAAATACAGGAGGAAAGAGACCCCTGGTTTCTGTGATGCACCCAGGCTTGATGGGAGGAACCAAAGTGGACCTCCAGCTCTGGAGGCAGTGACAGGACTGCGGGCACGTGGAGAGAGGGTGCTGGAACACTCAGGGCGTCAGGCTGCACTCCTGTGCCAGAGTGCAGAGGAGTCCTACCCCAGAGACGGTGACAGGAAGGGAGCAGGGCACGGGGAGGGCCATGTGGACAGCCTACCAGGCTTGGCAGCTGCAGAACACAAGTTTCTTGGACCCAGTGGGGCTCCAAGGAGACAGAGGGTGCTGAGGAAAAAGGCTGGGCAAGGAGCGAGGCTAAAGGTGCACCGGGGAGGCAAGGGGCCGTGCAAGTCAAGGAAACTGGCCACGGCTAGAGCGTAGTTAATGCCGGCGTAGCTGGTCACAGCGGTTCTGGGCTGGGGCTGAGGGCAGTCTCGGAGCACAGGCGGAGCAGGATGGTGGACAGGAGGCAGACAGCACCCAGCAAGTGCTCCAACGACAAACCAGGGACTGCAGCCTTAGGAGATCCCAGGACAGACTGCGGCTGGTGACAGTCACAAGATGTCAGTCCTCTGAGGCTGGATCTCAGGCAGGGCTAGCTAAGGACCCAGAATGGAAGGTGCCGGGTGGGACTGGCAGCAAAAGGCCCTGCTTACACCTGGATGCCCCGCCCTCTGTAGTGCCCTCAGGGGTTGCTCAGGCTTGTACTGGTTTCTGCCCAGCCCGGGAGGCTGTCTCCAAAAGTGCCTGAGAGTCACAGAGCCTGACTAGCTCAGTCTGACCAGCGCTGGTCTGAACAACCTGTGTTGCAGGAAGCAACGGGGCATGAAGCGCCCTGACCCCCCACGTTTACCGCACATTCGTCCCAGATGCCCCACCCTGAGCGTTAAGTGTAGCTACGCCTTTCAGCAGGGAACAGCGCTCTGAGCAAGGAGACCCAGAGGCCTGCAGGTGGCTGCAGGAAGACCTGGTCTGGAAGGCCTGGACGGATGGGCTGGCCAAGGTGGGCCTGGAGCTGGGGGTGGGGAGCCAGGGCCTCAGGTGGGTGTAGCCCCCTCTGCTTGTGGTTCCGGGGCCAGCTCCTCTGGCTGCCCCCGGGTGTGCTGCTCCCGCTCCTGGTGGTCCAGCTGCTGCAGCCGCCTCTCCACATCCTCAGGCACCTGTACCTCCAGCAGGTTTTCCATGCCCGGCTCTGGCTCATCCCCAATGAGCACCTGCCGGCAGGGGAGGGAGGTGAGCAGCTGCCGCCGCCCCCCCCCCCCCCCAGACATCCATGCCTGTTCTCCACACATGCTGCGCCCACCTGAATGAGTTTCTCACAAGCCCCCTGCACGTCAGGCTCCGGCTCCCAGCTGTGTAGCTCACGCAGGATCAGGTAGGCTCCCTGGCGCCTCACCTGCTGGCGTCCAGCAGCCGTGGCTGTCAGCTACAACAGGGCAGAGAACACACAGAGGTTGAGGCGTGGGGGTACTGGGGGGTGGCACTGGCACAGGACCCCTGCTCACCAGCATGACGGCCTCCACCAGCATCTTGCGGATGTCAGCATCGGGCTCCCGCTGCTTGTCTGGGGGCAGGTACTGCAGGTCCACTGGCAGCCCTAGAGGTGGGTGTGGGGATTGCTGCTGCCTGCACTGCGCAGCTGGACCCTGCCTTTGTCAGTCCCGTCTGTGCTCAGCATCTTCCCGCTGGCAGGTTTCAAGAAGGGTCCTGATCTGTGGCCTACCTAACCCCTAGGGCCCTCCCCCCACTGCCCAGCCACCCCTGAGGCTCCACCAAAGCCACTCACGCTCCATCTCCTCCTCAGAGAAGTCCTCAGGCCCAGCCAAGGGCAGCAGCAAGAAGGGGAGAATGTCCACCTGGGGCCCAAGCAACCACTCGTGGTGTCCTTAGGGGAAGACAGAAATGGGAGCCAATCCAGTCCCCCATCGGGCTCTCTGCTCAGCAGGGAGCCTGCTTCCCTTCCTCTCTCTCTGCCTGCCTCTCCATCTACTTGTGATTTCTGTCAAATAAATAAATAAAATCTTTAAAAAAAAAAAAAAATGGGAGCCAGTCGAGGTGGGGGGGTCCAAGTGGTCTCTTTGCCCCAGCCCACCCCCAACCGCAACCCCTCCACCCCCATCACCACTCACGATGCTCGAAGCAGCAGTTTCGGAGAGTCCCCACCACCCCGCCCCTGCGCACCGAGGAGTCTGGGAATTGGGCAAGGGGCAGCAGCCGCTGGACCACGCACCTGGGGGGAGGGACCACTCAGTGCCGGCCCCGTTCACTCGCACCCCCTCCCCGCGGGCGCCCCGGGCTTCACCTCTCGCGGTCCAGCAGGAACGCCCGCGCCGCGGGACGCTGGGTGAGGTTGGAGAGCACCGGCCCCAGGTAATGCAGGGGCGCCCGGGGGTTGTAGTCGGGCGTGCACAGCGCGTGCACCAGCCGCTCCAGGCCTGGCCCTCCCGGCTCCTCAGCCGCCAGCGCGGCCATCAGCGCGTCACACGGCGCCGGCTCGCGGCTGAGGTTGGCCAGCACGGCGGCCGCCTCCTCGGCCCAGGGCCACTCTGGGTCCAACGCGCGGCCCAGCAGGCGGGCAGGCAGCGCGGGCTCGGCCTCCAGGAGCGGACCGTGTAGGCCGGGCTCGGCAGCCAGGTTGACGAGCGCACGAGCGGCGTCGCGGGCCGGGGCCGGGGCCGCGGCCGCCGCCAGCTCGACCAGCGCCCGCAGCAGCGCCGCCTGGCCGGCCAGCAGCGCCCGACCGGGCCCGGAGCCGGTCAGCGCCAGCACGTGCCGCACCGCCTCCGCCTGCAGGTCCGCCCGCGCCGCGGGCGCCAGGAAGGGCAGCAGCTTCGCCACCTCCGCCTCCACGCCGGCCTCCGGCATCGGCGACCCTGCGGGAGCTAGCCCATCAGCCGACGCTCCGGGGCGAGTCCGAGCCTCCCCCATGCCTGCCGGGGCCTCGGGATCCCCCACGCCGCCGTCGGCGCCGAGAACCCGCCCATCAGGGGAGCGGAAGCTGCTGCCGCCAATCAGAGGCTGTCGACTGTGCGCGCGGGGCGGGGTCGGCGTGCGGAGGCGGGGCCACGCCGAGGCCCTGGGCATTGTGGTCCCGGAGCCCAGCCACAGCGGGGGCGGGGGGCGGGGCGGGGCCGGCGCGGGGCCGGCGCGGGGCAGGCGCGCGGACGGAAGCCGGGAATCCCCGGGGTGACCCCGGTCCCCGGGCCGGCCAGACCCTGGGGGAGGGAGCTCCCGTCGCTGGAAGAGTGACGTCATAAATGACTTGCCTGGACTTTGTAAGGTTAGAGCAGCCCGTGTTTCCCGAGCGGCCGCCGTCCGGTCGCGGGGACGCTTGCATTTGAGTACGCTGTTGCTCGGGGTTTGCTAACATTGTGGAGTTTCTGCGTCCCGGTCTGCAGTCTTCACATCACGCCCTGGTTTCTCAGGGGGACGGGGAAGCGTTCCCTCTTCGTCCGTGTTCGGAGGACTTCGTGAGACCGGCCTTTGCTCACGGACGGGCGGGTCCGCCACCCAGCGAAGCCGACATGTTCTTGCTAGAAAGCTGTTTCGACCACAAATCCTATTCAGGAGCCGCTTTCGTCTTGAGTGACTTTTGGTACTTTGTGTTTTTCAAGGAATTGGTTCATTTAATCTCAAGTGTCAAACTCGTTGGCGTGAGGTAGTTCGTAATCTTCCCTTAACGTCGGTAGCGTCTGTAGTGGTGCCGCCTGAGCTCCCGGACGCTGAGCTCCTGGACGCTGAGCTCCCGGACGCTGACGGTGTGGGACTTCTCACTCCTGCCGATTGGTCCATTGTGTTGATCTCAGTAAAGAATCCTGTTGGACTCCTCTATTTCTCTGTTTTCTTTTCTGATTTAATGAATGTCCACATCGACCTTACTATTTCCTTTCTCCTGCTTATTGTGGGTTTCATGTGCTCTTCTTCTAGTTTAAGGTAAAGGCTGAGATCATTGATTTGAGACCTTTTCTAATATAAGATTTTTCCTTCATCTATCCCTCACCTCGTGAGTCATGCTATGTACTTCTGCATAGGTTATAAGCCCCTTAGTAGGTTGATATTATTTTTGTTTCACTCTTAAGGGCTAGAACAAAGCCTGTAGGGACAATGGTGGCTGGCAGAGCCATTGAGAGGGAACAGCACGTCCCTGAAGTCAGTGGGTAATAAGGTCCAGGAGTCGGGATTTGCCCCCAAGTGAGACCGACCAGCACTTCATAGGCTCACTGCCAGACGAACCTTGTGTGAAAGCCCCTTGCCCAAAACTGAGGAAGACGATAGACAAGTCCGAGGAAATGCCCACCTCTCCAAGGAAACCACATGCTCAGACACGCAGTTGCTGCCCATAAGAGTTGAAAACGTCTCAACAAGAGCTTCCACATACCTCTGACCCAGACACTTCAAATTCCCAAGTTACCCCAGTTATCCCAATAATGACCTTTTAGCAAAGTTTTCAGTCTCCTTCAACTGAGAGCTACACTTCAGTCTTTGACTTTCATGCCCTTGATGCTTGCAGGACACTGACCAGCTCCTTTGTAACATGTTGCTCAACTTGTACTTGTCTGGTTGCCTCATGGTTAGATTCAGGTTGGCAGGAACACCAAGGAGGGGGGAGCCTGGGCTGCTCAGTCCGTGAAGCATCTGCCTTCAACTCTGGTCAAGATCTCAGGGTTCTGGGGCGGAGACCCTTGGCTGCCTGGTCAGTGGGGGCCTGGTTCTCCCTCTACCTCTGTCTTCCCCCTGCTCCTGCTCTCTCTCAAATAAATCTTTAAAAAAAAAAAAAAAAAAGAAATACTATGGAGATGAGGCTGAGGGCTTTTTGTTGGGCAGTTTGTCCCCACACTGGAGATGTTTATTTTGATTACTTAAGGGGAATTGCCCAGGAGTCTTCACTGTTAGATTACTTTTTTCTCTTTGTCTTTAGTAAATGTTTTATGGGGCAGTACATTGAGAATATGTAAATAGTGCATTCCTCATGCACATTTCACTCACTAGTGCTTTCTCTGTCGTAGAGGAGAAAGCTTTCTCTTTACCTCTTTTTGTTCACTTGTGTATGTCAGTGAAGACTCATGGATTTTCATTTCTATTTTTAAAGTTAATTTATTGAAATAATCTCCACACCCAATGTGGGGCTGAACTCATGACCCCGATATCAAGAGTCATTTGCCAGTCAGGTGCCCCTCATGGAGTCTTATTTTATTCAAAGAAATAGAATATTTTACTCTCATTATTGTGATCCAAAATTTGGCCATTGGAAGAACCTTCAAGGATGGTCCTATGTATTATTTTATTTTTTAAAGATTTTATTTACTCATTTGAGAGATAGAGATAGAAAGGAGCAAGGGGAGAGGCAGAGGGAGAGAGAGAAGCAGACTCCCCAATGAGCAGGGAGCCTGACGAGGGGTTCGATCCTGGGACCCCAGGATCATGACCTGAGCCAAAGGCAGACACTTAGCCATCTGAGCCACCAGATGCCCCTATTTTAATTTTCTTTTGAAAGATTTTATTTATTGGGCAAAAAAAATTTTATAAAGTTTTTTTCAAGATTATTTATTTATGTATTTATTTGAGAGAGAGAGAGAGAACATGAGAGGTATCAGTGGGAGAAGCAGACTCCCTGCCGAGCAGGGAGCCCGATGTGGAACTCGATCCTGGGACTCCAGGATCATGACCTGAGCGGAAGGCCGTCACTTAACCAACCGAGCCACTCAGGTGCTGTAAAATTTTTTTTTAAATATTTTATTTATTTGACAGTGAGAGACACAGCAAGAGAGGAAACACAAGAAGAAGGAGTGGGAGGGGGAGAAACGGACTCCCCGCCAAGCAGGGAGCCTGCTGTGGGGCCCGATTCCAGGACCTTGGGAGCATGACTGAGCCGAAGGCAGTACAGACAGTGGGGCAGGGAGGAGAGGACGAGAGAGTCTGAAGGAGACTCCATGCTGGACGTGGACACCGGGCTCAGTCAAACCACCGAGAGATCATGACCAGGACGTGGACACCGGGCTCAGTCAAACCACCGAGAGATCATGACCAGAGTAGGGTGCTCAACTGGCTGAACCACCCAGGAGCCTCTCCTGTGGTATTTTTTTTTTTTTTAAAGATTTTATTTATTTATTTGACAGGCAGAGATCACAAGTAGGCAGAGAGGCAGGCAGAGAGAGATAGGAGGAAGCAGGCTCCCCGCTGAGCAGAGAGCCCGATGCGGGGCTCGATCCCAGGACCCTGAGATCATGACCTGAGCCGAAGGCAGCGGCTTAACCCACTGAGCCACCCAGGCGCCCCTCCTGTGGTATTTTTTAAAAGAACTTTATTGAGGGGCACCTGGGTGGCTCAGTCAGTGAAGCGTCTGCCTTCCGCTCAGGTCATGAATCGACTCCCACATCAGGCTCTCTGCTCAGCGGGGAGCCTGCTTCTCCCTCTGCCAAATAAATAAAAAAAAAATTTAAGATTTTATTTATTTATTTGACAGACAGAGATCACAAGTAGAAAGGCAGGCAGAGAGAGAGGAGGAAGCAGACTCCCTGCTGAGCAAGAGCCCGATGGCTGAGGCTTTAACCCACTGAGCCATCCAGGAGTCCCTATTTTTATTTTTTTAAGATTTTGTTTATTCGTTTGTCAGCACGCATAAGCAGGGGGAGCAGCAGATTCCCTACTGAGCAGGGAGCCTGATGGGGGACTCAATCCCAGGACCCCAGGATCATGATCTGAGCTGAAGGCAGACACTTAACCGAATGAGCCACCGAGGCTTCCCTAAACCATTTTTTAATGTAGGCTCCACGCCCAAGATGGGGCTTGAACTCGTGACCCCAAGACCCAGAGTGGTATGCTCCACCGCCGGAGCCGGCCAAGTGCTAAGCCAGGTCGGAGTGTACGGGAGGCAGCATCAGTCACGCTCCCGGTGCTGTGCAACCGCCACCACCGGCTGCTTCGGAACCCGTCACCTGCGAGCACGCCCTGCCCCGCTCGCCTCCCTCCCGTGACCTCTAATCTACTTCCTAAACAGACCCGGCTCCTCCGGTAGCCTCGGCGGGATGCCCCGTGCAGCTCGCAAGGCTCCAGACCAAGGAGTGTGTGTGGTTTTACGCCGCTTTATGCCCTGGGGAGGCTCCCGGAACCGAAGCCGCCGTCAGGATGGGGAGCAGGGGCACGGCCCAAAGAGCCTCTACGCGCCCCCAACCTCCAACCTTCCCCCCCGGCAACCCCCCCCCTTCCTCCCTGCGACTCTGTCACATCACGAGTGTGACAGAAATGGAATCACACGGGAGATGACCTCAGGAGGCTGTCGCGCCTGTCGGCCACTTCATTCTTGTCGCTCCCAAGTGCCCCCCGTGTGCACATCCCCGCGAGCAGCTACTTGCCTGTTGAAGGACCTTCGTGTCATTTCCAGGGTGGGCGGGAGAACACTGTCGTGCAGGTGTGTGTACGGGCACAGATCTTCATTCCCTGGGGTCAGTGCTGAGTTGTCCCAATGGGTATGTTCAGTTTTCAAGAAATTGCCGAATGGTTTTGCAGAGCGTCTGGACCGTGCTCCATTCCTGCAGGCCACGTGTGGAGACCCAGTGGCTCTGAATCCCCACCAGCATTTGGCGATGTCAGTGTTTTTTTAATTTTAGGCTTAGTTTGCGTTTCTCATTAATTGGCTAGTGATTGGAGCGTCCCCTCTTTGGTGAAATGTCTGCTGCTTTTCCCATTTTCTGGGGGGATGGTTCGGTTTCTACAGATGTTCTTTGTGGACGGGCCACTTGTAGGCATTTTTTCCTATTCATGGCTTGTCTTTCGGTCCTGCTAAAAGGGCCTTTCCCAGAGCAGAAGTTTTAAAATTTGATGAAGCCCAACTTTCTGATTTCTTTCATGCACGCTGTCTCTGGCCTCCTGGGAATGCTTCATCAGTCACTAGTCCAAAGAGCTTTTATATTTCCTTCTACATTTTTCCTAGTTTTACATTTAAATACACAATTCACTTTGAGGTTTGTCCCTAGTTTTATCATCTCTTTTGCCATAATTTTTAAAAAAGATTTATTTGAGAGAGTAGGTGCACAGGCGTGCACCCACACACGCACACACACAAGCAGGGGTGGGGAGCAGAAGGGGAAGCAGGCTCCCTGCTGAGCAGAGAGCCCAATGCAGGGACTCGGTCCCAGGACCCTGGGACCATGACCCGAATGGAGGCAGACGCTTAACTGACGGAGCTACCCAGGCGCCCCTTCACATAATCTACAAATATGTCTATCTTTCCCTTCTGAGTATTCTAAGTGAATGTTTTTCTAAATTACCTTCTGATATATTTATGGTTTTGGTTTCTACACTGCGACCTTTGAATCCTCTGAACATTACTTTTGTAAGTGATGTGAGAAAGAGCTCTGGGGACACCTGCGCAGCGTAATGACTGAGCCGCCCAGGTGTCCCAAGTGAGTGGGGTTTTTGGACTTGTTTAAATTTGCCCCACTTTCTCATGTTGGTATTTTTAAAAAAGATTTTTTTTTTTTTTGACAGAGATCACAAGTAGGCAGAGGCAGGCAGAGAGATGGTGGGGGGGGGTGGGGGGAAGCAGGCTCCCTGCTGAGCAGAGAGCCCGATGCGGGGCTTGATCCCAGGACCCTGAGATCATGACCCTACCGAAGGTAGAGGCTTTAACCCATTGAGCCCCCATGGTGCCCCTCACATTGGTATTTTTTAATACATTGTTATCTATTCCTAATTTACTTCTGTTAGTTTAAGCTCTACCCAACATGGGGCTTGAACTCATGACCTTGAGATCAAGATTTGCACACTCCACCACTGAGCCAGACAGGTGCTTCTCACGCTGGTATTTTTAAAGGAATTTATTGCTTTTGTAATTTAAAGGAAATACCCATAGAAGCAGACACTATGGGCCCCACAGTCCTTGTTTTAGCAGATGCGGATCCTTTTGTACAAATGTCACCTCTTCAGTTCTCCAGACCTTGCAGTTGGTGCCCTACTCGGCCTAGGACAGGGCCCCTCTCTCAGCAACCCCTTCACAAAAGTCCCGGCACAGTCTGGTAGTTGTGCAGAAGGCATGGGAGACAAAGTCTATACAGAACGCCATGGAGAAAAAAACTTCTAAAGTCAGAGGCTGAAAACAGCCAGAGGGAAGAAACCCCTGTTTGACCACCCAAAAGGTTGCTTTGCTTAGGTGTGAAACCTAAGACAGCCCTTCACAAAGGCAGACCCAGGGGCACTGGTCAGTCAGGCACCCGTCTCTGCTCGCATTGTGGTCGAAGCGTCATGAGATCGAGCCCCATGCTGGGCTCTGGGCTTGGGCTAGAGTCCGCTTCAGATTCTCTCTCTCTCCCTCTGTCCCTCCCACTTGTGCTCTCTCTCTAGTAAATAGAAAAATCTTTAAAAATCAAAGCAAAGGCAGACCTTATAGCAAGTGCACATATGGGCCGTGTGTCCCACGAGCTGTGGGACCAGTGCCCAGGGAGGTCTGGAAGCTCAGAAGGAAGCCGAGGCCCTGAGGCCCTGCACTTTGCGTACAAGTTTGGTTTCGTGGCAATTTTGAGGTAGGAGGGTCCAAACGATGCTGCCCCTTTATTGCTTCTATTTTTTTTTTTTTTAAAGACTTTAACAGAGAGAGACACAACGAGAGGGAACACAAGCAGGGGGAGTGGGAGAGGGAGAAGCAGGCTTCCCACCCAGCAGGGAGCCCAACACAGGGCCTGATCCCAGGACCTTGGGACCATGACCTGAGCCAAAGGCAGATGCTCAAAGACTGAGCCCCGGGCGTCCCTCCTCCGTTGCTTCTTAACTAAAGCACATGGGACCCATCACTGCTCCCTTCCAGCCCAAGGGTAGCAAAGCACCAACAGACCTAGTTTGAAATCTGCAGCGAAGGACTGCAGGCTCCCTACCCCTCCATGCACACCCACGTGTGGCCAACTAGACCCTCCCATTTCCTTCATGCCTGGCCACTCACTGGCCGGTGAGTCCCCACTCCCCTCCTGACCCCAGCGACTTACTGATAAACATAGGCTGAGTCCCTATGCCGGGACGTGGCCACATGCTCCTGGCTCCCACCCCACCGGGAATGCTGCCCCACTGGGGGCTGGCTACGCCAGACTCCACCACAGCCCCAGCTCCTGGCCTGCCGCCCGCAGCTTCGTCACACCATCGAGACCACCCTGCTCACACATGCGGCCCCCAAAGATGAGAGCGGTACCCCTTTCTCTGGCCACAACCTCTAGACTTTATTTCCAGGGGAGAGCAACTGGCTGGAGGGCCACATCTTGGCTCCGTGCGGGAGGGAAGAGCCTAGGCCTGCAGCCTGGTCAGCTGTAGCTGTCGGGGTCCGTATCTTCCGGCAGGAAGTAGCGCTGCAAGGCCGGCTGCAGGAGCAGCGGGGGCAGTGGCCGGGCGGGCCTGGGCCAGTCTGGGGGGAAAGGCTGGACTTCTGCCCTCGGCAGGGGCAGCTTCAGCATCCGGATGGAGCCGCTGACAGTTCGGCTCACCCAGAACCGGGACCGCTTCCAGCCTGCAGGCCAGCAGGACAGTGAGGTCTCCGGATGGGGCCGATGGCCACTGGGACCCCGGCTAGGGTGGAGGGAGACGTTGGGGTCCAAGCCTACCCCTGTCCCCACTCACCCCTCAGTCTCACTGGAGACTTCTGGACCTTGGCCTCCTGAAGCCGGAGGATGGGATAGTGCCTGGAGGGGTAAGGAGGGAGCTTTGGCCCCGCCGGCCCCTCAGCGGCCCCCCAACCTCGCAGGCCCTGTCGCAGCCTGGGGGCCCCCTCACCAGCATTCCCGGGGCTGTGGCAGTACTGTGTTGTACTCCAGGGGGCACGGGCTCGGGCGCAGCCTCTCAAGCTGCTCCTGCGGGAGACCCTGCAGCTGAGCCCGTGCCTGCAGCTGCTTGCAGAAGAAGTTGAGCGCGTCGATGGTCCCCAGGTCCAGCATCTGTGACCGGGACCAGTCTGTCTGCTCCAGTGGTGGCAGCTCTTCCGGCAGCACGTCGGGTGCTGAGGTGCATGCACAGATCTCGGGGGGCCAGAAGTGGGACAGCGCCTCCGAGAGCCCGCGTTTGGTCCGCCCCAGGCGCCTTGGCGAAGGCATCAGCTTGGCTCGGGACTGGACGACCACTGAGTCCAGCTCCCGGGGCGAGACCACCAGAGAGGACACCCAGGAACGGACCGGGGCTGTCCCCGAGACGGGAGCTGACCCAGCGAGCCCCGAGATCCGTGCCAGGGCCTCCTTGGGAGGAGGCAGAAACACCGCAGTCTGGGACACCTTCGGCAGCATCTCTGACAAATTGGCCATGGAAGGCTGCAAGCATCGCATCTGTGGGGGAAAGAACTGGTTGCTGATGCCCCACCCCCAGCCCAAGGCAGAGGCTGCCCCTCCCCCAGCACAGAGGCCTCAAGCTGGAGACCTGGCAGCAGACTCCTTCCTGGGGGGGGGGGACAGGAAGGGCCCCAGAAATGGGGGGTTGGGGACAGGAGAGGACCCATGAGGCACAGACACAGAGCAAGGCAGAGAGCTGGCCAGCCTCACCTGGGTCCCCTGCCCCTCCCCCTCAAAGACCTGGGGAAGGGGGGGGGGGGCGGGGGGGGGCGGGGGGGGGGGGGGGGGGGGGGGGGGGGGGGCGGGGCCAGTAGCCCCACCCTGCCCGTCAGCACCTGCAGCCTTCGGATCATCTCCTCCAGCTTGTGGCAGCAGTGCTTGCGCAGGGCAGCCTTGGAGTCGACGTCCGGGGCCCGCACCCAGGTCATCATCTCCTTGAACAGGAAGCCCTGCGGGTCCTGAAGGCCTAGCCCGTCCAGCAGCTTCCTGAGCTCGGGCCTGGGACAGGTGCGAGCCGCTGACTCGGAGGCCTTCCCCCGCGCGCGGGGAGCTGGAGCGGGAAGCGGGACTCACCGGCAGGAGGCTGGCGAGTAGAGGAAGTACGACAGAAGCTCCAGCACCACCTCGCGCGACTCCAGGGAGCAGGCCAGCAGCAGCTGCAGCGCCAGCATCACGAACTCCTTCTGCGTCGGGTCCTGCGCGCACCCGGCAGAGTGCGTCGGGTCGGGAGGGCGGGGCGGGCCGGTGGGGCGGGGCGGGGCTGGGGCTGGGGCGCACCTCGAGACTGGGGGGCTGGTCCAGGTTGAGCAGGCCCACCAGGAGGCCCTGCAGCCGGTTATGGAGGTCTCTGCTCAGGTCGGGCAGCAGCCTCAGCAGCGCCCTCAAGACGTGCACGCGGTCCGTCCAAGAGGCCTCGAACAGCGCGTCCATGAACATTGAGGCCAGGCCCTCCGCCGTGCCCACCTCGGGGTAGGCCTGCGGGTGCCGCGAGCTGAGGCCCTGCCCCCTCCCGCCCGCCCGGGCTTCCCCGGTGCCCCAGACCCCCGAACCTCCAAGGTGAAGACAGGGAAGAGCTCTTTGAACCAGTTCTGGCCGACGAAGAAATGCAGGAGCCTGGGCAGATACCTGGAGCGCTCTTCCCGGAGCGCGTGCCCATAGGAGTGCAAAGGCTGGCCAAGGCCGGTCTTGGGCCCCGCTGCGGTGCGGGTGCGAGAGTGCGTGCGCTTCGGGGTCAAGTACTCCGAGCTCTGCGGGGGGCGGGGGCGGCAGCGGCTGCAGGCCCCTACTCTCCAACCGCAACGCACCGCCCTCCAGGGCCCTCTGCAGCCCAGTCCCCAGCCAGGCGCCTACCTGAGCCTCCGTCTCCTCGGACTCAGAGAGCTCCCGGTGTGGGCTCAGGGAGTCTGAGAGCCAGTCCAAGGAGTGCTCCTCCTGCTCCTCTTCCCCCAGCCACTGGGTCAGGTCCTGCTGCCCCTTGGCACCCGGCTGCCTGATGCGCCACAGCTGCCATAGGTCGTCCTGGTGCCTTCCTGGCTGCAGAGAGAGAACAGGTGGCCTCTGGCTCGCTGCGGGGCGGGGCCTCAGGCCCTTTGCTGCAGAGCCCAGGGCAGGACCCCCCAGCCCTGCTTGCCTTGGGCCTGCGGTGGCTGGTGAGCTGGGCGAGGGCGCCGGGGCTGCTGACCTCCTGCTGAAGCCACAGCTGGCACAGCACAACCGAGTTGGGCACGCTGCCGGGGAAGCCGATGGGCCGCCGCAAGTCCTGGGGCAGCACAGGGCAGGGGGCTGAGAACCTGAAGGCCGCCCCACCCCAGGGGTGGTGGAGGCTGCCTGGCAAGCACCCCGAGCGCGTGCCCCGCTCCACCTGCCAGGGGGCACACCCCGTCTGTGCCAACTTGCGTGAAACCACCGAGCATTAGAGACTGCTCGGAATTAAAACTTCATCCTGTTTTTGAAAGAGGAATTATAAGGAACTGGGCCAAGACTGAACATAGGATGCGGCCCCTGCGTTTTTTTTTTTTTTTAAGACTTTATTTATTTATTTGACAGACAGAGATCACAAGCAGGCAGAGAGGCAGGCAGAGAGAGGGAGAAGCAGGCTCCCCGCTGAGCAGAGAGCCCGACGCGGGGCTCGATCCCAGGACTCTGAGATCATGACCTGAGCCGAAGGCAGAGGCTTTAACCCACTGAGCCCCCCAGGCGCTCCAGCCCCTGCATTCTTGATGAAAAGAAGCGAACCCTGGGCAGGGCCCCTGCTGGGCTCCGTGGGTGGGGCGCGTGGCCTGTGGTCTCAGGGTTGTGGGTTCGAGCCCTGCACTGGGTGTTCAGATTGCTTAAAAGCAAAATCCTAAAGAAAAGTCGGTGCCCCGCAAAAGCTCTTTTCCCACAACCGAAGCACAGCACTCACAAAACCAGTACGGCGCAACGTGACTGTATCCCCTAGAACTTGTGTGACTTTCCTAGGGCTCCTCCTGGTCGCTCAGGCTGGCCCCTGGCTCTGCTCCTCGGCAGGACTTGATCAGCGTTGCTCCGGAATCTGTGCTCCCCAAGTTGCAATTCTAAGACCCAAGGTAAGTGCTTTTGCTTTACCTCAGTCCTGCCTCTTTCTTCAGTCGACACCCAAGACACGCACATGGGCAAAAAGACCCTTTAGCAATCCGGTGGAAGGACAGTCAGTGAGCCTTCAACTGTGACGACTGTGGAGGAAGTCTGGGCAGCTGCTGGCCTCTGGGGAACCCTGACAACCCTCCCCACTCCACACAGGACTGGGACCTCAGCCCTGGAACAGGGATGTCTAAAAGAAGCATTGGGGGGGGGGACGCCTGGGTGACTCCGTGGGTTAAGCCTCTGCCTCTGGCTCAGGTCATGATCTCAGGGTCCTGGGATCGAGCCCCGCATCGGGCTCTCTGCTCCACGGGGAGCCTGCTTCCTCCTCTCTCTCTGCCTGCCTCTCTGCCTGCTTGTCATCTCTGTCAAAAAAATAAATAAAATCTTTGGGAAAAAAAAAAAAAAAGGAAGCATGGGGGTTGGTGGTAGGAACTTGGAGGGGGATGTTGAGGGTTTGGGTAGATGGTTTCAGCTACGGGAAGCATCGGCACCTGCCATGGCAGCTGGCAGTGCCAGAATGTGCTTGGAGAGAGGCCTGTCTGGGCGTCTGGGGTGGGAGAGGTTGGGAAGGTGGTGGACAGCACGAGACCAGCTCCCACTGACTTCACTCCTCTAAAGGGAGAAGACTCCGGTCTTCCAGATGAAGTCCGTCCAGGCCCCGCCCGGTACTCTAACCAGGGAGGTGTGCGGGCACACTCGACTGGCAGAGGCTCTGGCTTGGCCTGGCGCCTTTTCTGGGAATCTCCAGCCCTCCGGCAGCCGGTCCCCAGAGAAGAGCAGCGCCCAAACTGGGCCGGCCAGGAGGTGAGTGGAGGGCTGTGGGTGGGCACGGCTCTCAGGTCAGATCCAAGCACAAGATCTGCAGCGGAGGGAAGATGGGGTGCCTCAGAAGGTCACCCCCGGATGGAGGTACGTCTGGGAAGAGCAAGGGGCTCTCACCTTGTAGGGCCGAATGGTGGCAGGAAAAAAGCCTCGGAGACTGGAAAGAGGCTCATTGGGCCGCCTCTTCTTCAAGAGGGGGACCTGGGAACAGGAGGAGGGCTCAGAGCCAAGCACGGGCCCTCAGTGCCCCTGCAGCCCTGCTCTTGGGGAGCTCAGACCCCTTACCCTGTGCTGTAGGTGGAGGGGTGGGGAGTCGGGGACTACAGGCTTCTTCCCTCGGAGTCGTTCCCACTGTAGCTGCAGGTCCAGACTGAGGCCCAGGTTACTGCTCAGCGAGGAGCAGGCCAGCAGCTGGGGCGACAGAGATGTCGTCACGGGGTGGCAGCAGGGTCATAGGGTCAGGGCAGAGGTGGGAGGGACGGGAGGCCTTACCTGGGATGCCCTGCTGTGCATGCTCCGGCGTGTGGCTGGGGTAGGTAAGGGGACTCGGCGACGATGGGCAAAGTGCCGGCCCATGGCTCCCGGCTCCTGTCGGGCGAGGGCTGTGGGCGCCGTCGGGCCTTCAGCGCAGACCCCCGGCTGCCAAAGACCGCTGGCCACTCTGCGTACAGTGCACACGTCCCAGGTCTCTCTCTCCACAGTGAGGGTCGTGGTGCTCCACTGCCGGAACTCTCTTCCAGAAGGCACGTCCTGGGAGGGACGCAGGGGAGATGGGCCGTGTCAGAGCCCCTGGGTGAAGGGAGGGGCTGGAGTCCAGGCTGAGCCCAAGGGAGGCCCCACGCCCACCAGCAAACTGCGGCCATAGATCAGGCGCAAGTAGTTGTCGAAGGCCTCCTGCCGCTGTTGCCAGGGGGGTGGGTGGGGGGCTGCGGGGACCCCCAGGCCCAGCCTCAGCTGCTGCAGGTCTCGGTCCCGGGCAGCGAGGGCTTCCAAGTCCTGCGGGAGGGGCTGGGGGTCAGCTGACTCCTCCTTTGGTCTTGCCATCTGCTTCCCAGACAACCCCAGGGACCCCGGGGTGTCCCCCAAGGACTGAATGGGAGTGGCCTGGGCCGTGGCCAGGTGCACGGTTGGGATGGTGAGGGGCAGTCTCCGTCCCACCTCCTCCAACACTGGCTGCGGAGGTGTCGCTGTCTGGTGATGGACGGAAGATGAGTCCGGGCTGCAGACAGGATGGGCACAGGTGCGACACTGAGTGTCTTCACCAGGTGGGTTGGGGGATGCCGGGGCCGGGGCTGGGGCTGGGGCTGGGGCCGGCCAGGCCTCTGGCAGGAGGACAGCTGTCAGGGCTGGGTTTGGCTCACGGGGCGTGGGGGGGGGGGGGGGGGGGGGGGGGGCTAAGTGGCCCCAGCGCTCTGCGGCATTGTGCTGGGGTCACACAGCCAGGCCCTGATTCAGGGGAGGTGGGCGGGGGCCTGCAGGACAGCTCAGCTGGGCCGCCAGCAGACCTAAGACTGGGCATCCCCTGGAGGTTGGCGAGCCTCTGCAGCTGGGTGGAGGTCAGCGACTCCTGGCTGGTCAGTGGCAGTGGAGGGTCAGGCACCACATCAGGGACCTTCTGGCACAGGCTCTGAGCAGGAGAAAGGAACCTAGAGCGCAGGCCTGGGGGGCAGGGGCTTGTCTGCCCACGGCGGCCCCACCCTGCCCATCCCGTGCTCGCCGTGTACCTCAACCAGGTACGATGTGGGCAGGTAAAGCCTGTGAGACACCAGGCAGAGCTGGGAGCCCAGAGCCAACACCAGGTCCCCGCTATCACTGCTGAAGGTCAGGCCCTGAGGGGGGCCATTCAGCTGCAGGAGCCTGGAGGGGTGCCGAGGGCCAGGGTCCAGCCCCGCTCCGCAAAGTCAGAAGCTGAAATCCTGGCAGGGGCAAGGCCCTGTTCCTTGTCCAGCCTCCAGGCTCTGGTTGGGGGAGAGGGAGGAGCCCAGCTGGCCACCCACAGGCTCCCAAGCCCTCCCCCCTTCCACCTCCCAGCCCCAGCCCACCGCAGCAGGCGGTTCTCCGCGGTCCAGATGCGCACGGAGCAGTCCAGGCTGGAGCAGGCGTACAGGCGGAGCGAGGGACAGCAGCACAGGCCTGAGGGACCAGGGCTCGGGTGAGGGACCAGGGCCCCGCAGCCCCTCGGGCTTTACTCCTGCCCTGCCCACTCACCGGTGATGTGGTCCGTAGGGTCATCCTGGGGCCGGTGATCAGAGCGGGGACTGTCGCCCAGGCCAAACTGCACCAAGCCGTAGGTGGCGCTGTCGGGGTCCTCAAAGGCCACCGTGATGCGCCGGCCGAGCGCGCAGAGCCCCACGGCGGGGTGGCAGCAGGAGAAGGTGCGCAGCAGGCTCAGGCTCTCCTCGGCGGCGTAGGGGTAGACGCGCCACATCTTCACCGTCAGATCTCCGCCTGCGGGGGTGGGGGGGCGGGAGCCGGGGCTGGGCCTTTGCGGGGCGGGGCGGGGACCCCCAGGCCGGCTATGAGGGGGAGGGGAGATATGGACCTGAGGACACGACGCTGTTCCAGGTAGACGCGATGGCGGTGACGGGGCCCGGGCTATGCGCCTCGGTCTGGAAGACGGTCTTCGAGCTGTGCCACTCCAGGACGGACAGGGTGCCATCCGTGTGCCCCAGCATGGGTAGGTACCTGCGCAGGACATCTCCGTCGGCGCGGGCGCCGCCACCCCGCCCCGCCCCAGCGCGCGCCCGGGCACCCACCGGTTCTTGTCCTTCCAGGCCCGCGGCGCGTCGCGGCGGCCCGGCTCCCCCGCACGCCGGCACACGGCCTGCCAGCTGGCCCGCGCGCCGCCGGGGTCCGTGAGGTGGCTGTAGAGGTGCAGGCAGCAGGGCCTGCGCGCGGGGGCGGCGGGCGGGCACACGCGCCGCAGCACGCGCATGGGGCAGCGCGCCGCATCCGCGCACACCAGGTGGCCGGCGCGCGTCAGCAGCCACAGCGCCTCGCGCGGGAGGCAGTAGAGCACGGAGGCCGCGCGGTCGTCGGGCTCCAGCAGCAGCGCGCTCACCGTGCGCCCGGTCGCCGCCGCCACCAGGTAGACCGAGCCGTCGGCGCAGGCGCACACGAGGCGCGCCGGCAGGAGCGGGTGCGCGGACGCGGGAAGCGCGGGCACCAGCTGCAGGTGAAGCACCGGCGCTGACAGCTGCGCCAACGGTGAGTAGAGCTCGCGGAGGCGCCACAGGTCCACGCCGCCGGTGCTCAGGGAGAGCACCGGCCAGCCGGGGCCAGCGGGCGCCAGCAGGCGGGTCACGAGCCCACACGCGGCGCCCGGGCCCAGCGCCACCTCGTCCACCTGTGCCGCCGTCTGCAGGTCCCATGTGCGCAGCGTCCCATCCCGCGAGGCCGAAAGCACCCGGGATGTGTTCGGGAGCACTGCCAGAGCGGTCACTGGGCCTGTAGGAGGGGCACGGGTCACTTGGGCGCATGGTCAGCCCGGGATACGACCAGCGCGGGAACACTTGGCTGGTGCTGGCAGAGCTTCCGGACAGCCCCGAGCTCCTCCCGCTGGCCTGGCACGGCACGGAGAGACAACGAGCCTCAAGGCCCCGGCGGCACGGCTCACCTGTGTGGCCCATGAACACCATCCGGATCTGCCAGTCCGCCTCCCACACCTTCACTGTGCTGTCTTGAGAGGCTGTCACCACTGCTCCCACCTCTAGGCAGTAGGCCACATCCCAGATAGTGCTGAAGGGGAAGAGGAGGCCCTGACCCGCTCAGCACCTCCTGGCATGGGAGCTGCTGTGCCCCTGCCATGACCTGCTTGCCCTCCGGGACTGCCACCCACCCTTTCTCCCGGTCCCTAGGTGCCCCTCACGTTTTGTGCAGGTCCTGGCGCACATCTACGAGAGCCCAGGTGTGCAGATCGAAGGTGAGCACGGCTGAGCCGTAGGCCGCGAAGCAGCATGGGACTTGGTGGGAATGTGGGGGTCCCAGAACCAAACGGGTGAGTGTCCCTGCAGGACTTGGTGGCAGCTGCAGAGGTGACCCACGCGGCACCAGGCGGCGACCCCCCGAACGGAACTCCCAGAGCACCAGGCTGCTACCTGCCTCTGCCACTAGCAGCAGCCCCAGGCTGGGCACTGGCAGACCGCAGATGGGCTCGTGGCCCGGCCCCCTGGCCACCCCTGGCTCACTCAGCCACAGCAGGCTGAGGTCAGGCCTTAGGATGGCCAGCCCCTCGGGGCCCCAACCCACAAAGCGGCTCGTGGTGTCCTGTGGGCCCTGCATTGCCACCAGTCCCGTGAGCATGGCCGGGGCCCGTAGCTTCTTGTCAGCCCAGCCATCCTCCCTGTGCACGTGCAGGTGGCCTGCACTGTCCAGCACCACGAAGCGTCCGCCCGCGGGGTCCTGTGCCACCGAGCACGGCCCAGCTGCCACTCTCAGATGGCGCAGCAGCTCCAGCCCATGGGTCAAACGCGCCACACACAGCTCACTTCTCTTCTCCTGCGGGCCAGGACGGCAGGCTTAGGGTCAGTGGACAGGTAGGGGCGGGTGGCTGGAGCGTGGGGCGCCTGCCTCTGGGAGCCGAGGGATCTGGGCTGAGGGCGTACTAGGGACATCTGGGCGAAGAGATGGTCTAGGAAAGAGGCCTCCAGGCAGGGCCCACAGGCAAGCCCCACCTTTTCCACGAAGTCATGGAGGCCCCCACGGAGAAGCAGCCACAGCTGGCGGGCACGAGCACGTGGAGTCTGGTTCTGCCACCATGAGCTGCTGGTGAAAAGCCGTGGCATGGGCTCCGCAAACAGCTCTGCGGGTTAGCAGTGGAAGCGCGGTCACCCTGTGCTCCAGCAGCCCTGACTCTGGAGGCTGCAGCCAGCGCAGGGACCAGGGACAGCCTGGGTAGTGTGGCACCGTGGCAGACAGAACTCCCGCCCCAGCGAGGCAGGCCTGCTGTCGTGCGGGCGTGGGGGGGGGCCCGGGGGGCGGCCCGGGGGGCAGGAGGGGGGCGGGGCAAGGCCACCTCACCATTCTTTTCCTTGAGCAGCCCTGGATCCGGAATATCGTAGGTGTCCGCATCGTACAGGTCCGGGTCCAGCAGCAGGCTGTCGCCTTCTGCTGAATAGGGGTTGCCCGCCTCTGACACCTCAGTCTCCATTCCAGCCGCAGCAGGTCCGGGCGGCTCAACTGCCCCTAAGACCGTTGCTAGGCTACCAGACGCCCCGACCCCACCTTCGACGCAGACCCCACCCCCAACATAGCACAGAGGTTAGGTCCCCACTAAGTCACAGAAATTTTTATTGGAAACAAACAGCTGCAGCAAAGTGACACTCAGTGCACGCTGCCCAACGGGCGAGGTGGCGGGGGAAGGGAGGGTGGGTACCGGTGGGCACCAGGGGCTGGCCAAGCCCAGGGCGGTGACCGCAGGGGCCTGCTGACTGGATCTCAGGCCCTTGGGCTGGAGTGTGCAGGCCCATGCCTGATCCAGCACAAAATACAAAAATAAACTCTGTAGTCCAGCTGTCCCTGCCTGTGTCAGGTCCCGGGGGCAGGGCAGTGGCTCTTCCCACCAGGCCCTGCGCTGTCCAGGCCAACCACAATTCGGGCAGCAGGAGCCTGTGGTGGGAGGGGCGGGGGCGGGGTAGACATCTGTGGGCGGAGCCAAAGGGCTGGGTGGGCGTGGCCTGGGGCGGAGCCGGAGCCGTGGCAGAGCCAGGGGCTGACCACCAGCTGGGGAGGCCCTGGGGGCCCTCGAGTGGGCAGTTCCCGGCACTGGTTGAAGCTGAATGAAGCTGGACCTCTGCTCCTCATCCTCACATACAGATCACCGGGACCCTGGCAGGAGGTGGCACACAAGGACCTCAGAGGAGCCAACACCCAGGGGGTGAGGCAGAGGCGTGCCCACTCTGTCCTGGCCAGCCCTGGCTTCAGCAGCCGCCACGCACCTGTCCTCCTCCATGGCGCTGGTCTCCTCGGGCCCGCCCTCACCCTCCTCCTCCTCCGCCTCCTCTCCCAGCTCCATGTCCAGCTCGTTGCCTGCCTCCGAGGGCGTGTAGGTGGATCCGCTGGGGGAGGTGCGGGGACTGGTCTTAGGACCGCCTGCCCCCGGCCCCGCTGCCGGGCCCAGGGAGAGTGTCCGGGAAGGAGAAAGTCAGGAGTGGGGTGGGCAGGGCTGCGGAAGCGGGGCGCGGGCCAGATGGGAGCCCGGGGAGGCGGCGGACGGGGGCCCACCTGATGGAGCGGCAGCTGAAGAAGACAATCCTCTTCAGCCGCTTGTTGTAGAAGAAGTAGTTGAAGGACCAGAGGCTGCCGTCCTCCCCAAAGGGGTCTGAGTCCAAGTCTGGGTTATAGCTGGGGAGTGTGGGGCAAGAGGTGGTGTGAAGGCCCGGGGGGGCGCACACCCAGGGCCCGCCTGTAGGGATGCCAGCCCACCTGTAGATGTCACACTCGGCCAGGCAGATCTCCTCATCCACCGCGTCCCACAGCTGCGGCTTCAGGGCCTTGAAGTCCTCCCGAACGGCCGAGAACAGACTGCAGTTCACCGCGTTAACCACCTAGGACGGTCACAGTCGGGACTGACTCAGGGTGCGGGACAGAGGGCACACGCCGGGCCGAGCCCAGGGGCCCCTGCAGGTAGGAAGCACAGTAAGCAGAGCTGGGGGGGGGGGGGGCTGCGAGCCCCTCCCCCTAGCCTGACCCTCACCCAGCTGAGGCTGGGTTCCCTGCTGAACTCATGGCTCCGGGCGGTGCTGAAGTCATAGTCAGGCCGGAAGGACTCGTTGAGCGTGGCGATCAAGTAGAAGAGGGTCTTGCGGCTGCACGTGTCGCTTAGCGGGCCCTCGTCCTCACCACCTTGGCTCTTGCTCAGTCTGCACGGAGAAATGCATCAGCCCGGCACGGGCCCGCCCCCCACAGCCCACAGTGGGCAGTCTCTGCCCCGGCTCACCTGCTGGGGCTGAGGCCCGAGGTCTGGGGAGGGGACAGCGCCTCTAGCACGTGGGGCTGGCCCTCCTGGCAAAACTGCTTAAACATGTGCTTGTCGTCTCCTGCCATTTTACACGAGTAGCTCTCGATCCTACAAAGGGCGAGGGGGACCATGGAGCATGCCACCCCACAGGTTCAAGTCTGGGCCAGGATGTCCTGACCTCTGAGGCCCCAAGGAGCCCAGGCCTCACCTGCCGATGATGTGGGCATCTCCAGTCTCCACTGTCAGCTGTGAGTTGATGGCCTCGAAGCTCGAGTTCTCCAACAGCTTCATGTCCTTGGGGAAGGGGTCCTGCAGTCGGAGGGTCTAGTGCTGCCTGAGGATAGGAGACAGTCCCTGAGTATCTTGGCCCTGGGGCCGAGCGTCTGGCCTCCCTAGCCGGTAAGTGGGCCGTTAGTGACACGCTGAGTCCCTCCTGCGCTCGCTCCTGAGCCCTCAGCACTGGCAGGAGAGAGAAACTGGATCCTGTTACCCGAGAGTGACCGGCCCAGGCTCCAGCTCAGCCAACCCGCTTCTCCCCGCCCCGGTACCGGGGGGCGAACCAGGGCTCCTGCTCACGGCAGGGCTCGCTAGCTCATGTCCCTGGACTCCCAGGAAGGCACGGGACTCCAGCAGGACCTCGGGCTAAGCGCCTCAGTTACGGCCAGGACCTGCACCGGGTCGCGACCCAGCACACCGGGGGGTGGGGGCCAGCGGTCACCCGGACGCAGCTCCCTTCCCTGTGCGACGGGACCTCTAGCGAGGTGGAGAGGGAACCCCAAAGCCTCCCTGCTCCTCTCCGCAAGGGCGCCTAGTTCTTCGGACACCAAGGAACAGAGGCAGGCAGCACGACCGCCGAGGGGCCTGTCGGCCGGCAGCTAGGGCGCTCCAGCGTCAGCCTGGCCTCACCCGCCTCCGCCGGGGCGAAGGAAAACCCCAAGCCAGCCGCGGGGAACTACAAATCCCAGGGGGCCGTGCGCCTGGGACGCGCACGCGCGCCAGCGCGAAGTCCGCCGGGGGCTGGAGTTCCAGAGGCCCCCGCTCGGCGCCCGGCACAGGGCGGACACCTACCTGCTTGCGCAGCGCTCGGTGCGGCCGGGTCGGGGCGGGCCGGTGGACGTCGTCGCGGGAAAGAAGGCGGTGGGGCTCCGGGCAGCGCGAGCTCCTCAGGACCGGAGGGCGGCGCCGCGGCCTCCGTTCGAGCCGCACTGTATCCGGGGGAAGAGGCTCTGCGGCGACGTCCCGTTACTCCCGGCCCTGCCGGCCCTGCCGGGCTGCCACCGCGACATAGCCTCGCCCCTGCACGGCGACCGACTCCCGCGACCGACCTGCCCGCCGACCGCCACACAAGGCCCGAAAGCGCAAAGGAGCGAGCGAGCGACCTCTGCCTCCCCGGGCCGGACAACAACAAGCGTCCGCGAGGCCCCGCCCCCGCCCCTGAATGGCCCGCTCCAGCCGCCGGGATCGAGAGCTCGGATAACCGTTGGGGGCGCCTCCCGCCAGTCACTCCTAGCCTCCACTTCTACTGGCTGAGGTGCCTGTCCGTCATTCTTTCAAGCCGTGAGGACCCGCCTCCTTCCCTGATGCCCATTGGTTGCGGCCCTCGCTCGTCCCGCCCCTGTTGTCAGCCCGCGTTCCCCGGAGCGGCTGGCGGACTCACGCGGGGTGGGCGGGTCGGGCAGCCCAGAGGGCGGCGGAGGGCGGGCCGGAAGGAGCCGGGAACGGCGTTCAGCTCCCGCCCGGCGCGGCCCGGGGGACCGGACTGTCGGGCTGCAGTCCCGGCCCGCCGAGCCTCTAGGCGTGTCCATCCTGGGGACGGCAGGAGGCTCCGACGCGGGCTCCGACGCGGGCTCCGATGCTTTGGCGCCGGCCGGAACCCCAGGCTCGCGGCCTCAGTTTCCGGCCGGCGGAGGCGCTCAGCCGCCCGAGCCCACGGAAGCGGGCTCGGGGGGCCGGGCCGGGGCGGACCGGAGATGGCGCCGCCCTCGGACCCGGACTCGGCCGCCGTGCTCCTGGCTGTGCGCGCCGCGGTGAGGCCACTGGGCGCGGGGCCGGACGCCCCGGCCCAGCTGCGGAAGCTGCAGCTGAGCGCGGACCCCGAGCGGCCCGGGCGTTTCCGGCTGGAGCTGCTGGGCGCGGGGCCCGGGGCGGTGAGTGGGGGCGGCGGGGCCGCGAGCCGGGGCCGGTTCCCTGAGCATTTGGCTTGCCCTTGTGGCCGGCTCCTCGTCTGGAGAGCGGGGGCCAGGGCCGTGCTGCCCGTCTCTAGCGGCGTCCCGTGAGGGTTCCGAGGGCGGCGTGCGGAGGGGCGTAGGTCCGGGTCAGTGGCCTGCAGACGTGACCGCGGGTTCCTTGGGTCATCGCGCAGTGGGTGCTGGCGGGAGACCCTGAGCCTGGACTCTGCCCCTCCTCAGGTCAGTCTGGAGTGGCCCTTGGAGTCCGTTTGCTACACGGTCCGAGGCCCCAGCCAGCATGAGCTGCAGCCTCCACCGGGAGGGCCTGGGACCCTCAGCCTGCACTTCCTCGACCCCCAGGAGGCTCAGCGCTGGGCAGCGCTAGTCCGAGGCGCCACCATGGAGGGACAGAATGGTTAGTGCTCTGGAGTGGAATTCATTTCGCCTGGGCAGGGGCCGTGGGTGCTGGGAGAGAACAGGAGTAGCCCCAGGCCCCAGGCCTGGATGGGGGAAGCGGTGCGAAAGCGGGGCCCACTTTACCCGCTGGTGGGTCCTGAGAAGGCTCCCCGGAGGGAGAGAGTGGAGAAAAGGCACCCAAGCCGAAAAGCTGGAGCCTGGAGTACCAGACGCATGAGGGGCAGAGCAGGGAGGCCCTCCGGTGTGGGTCAGACTGACGGCATTTGGAGCAGTGGGATGTGTACTCAGTGGGATTGTGACGGGCTCAGATTCGAGGTTGAGACCTGTGTTTCTGTACGGGCGGCGCAGATAGGGCTGGAGAGAAGAGTGACACCAGAGATGCTTAGCAGATGGAATTGGGTGGATCTTACGGCCACTTGAGTGGAGGAGTTCATGGTTGAGACACAGAGCTGGAGGGAGAATTACTGGGGAGCTCCCAGACAGGGCCTGTGTGCAAGGGTGCGGAGGGGAGAGGAGCTAGCTGCGAGGATCTGGGCTGGGGGTGGGGCTCTGAAGAGGTCAACCCTGGTCCCTAGGAGGGAGGAGCGAGAGAATCCAACAGGCGGGCAGTGCGGCAAGCAGAGGAAAGGGCCATCAACGTATCAGAAGCGCTGCCCGAGGGCTAAGAAGAAAACCCGTACAGTGTGGCCTGAGAGAGGCCCAGACGGCACAGCACTTGCGGAGGGAGGAAGACTGTCCATCCCTTGACCTGCTGGGGACTCAGCACCTGCTCTGTACTAAGTGCTTCAGGCCTTGGAGAGTTCGTGTGACTCACACTTCAGACCCTGCGCTCTCGGAGCTTGCATTTCTAGAGGGGAGGCGGGCATGTAAAATACCTAAGCGTACGCTTGCCCTGAGCGTAGCATTGCGGAACCAGTGTGTTGTAGGCTTAGAACTGATGGAACCCGGTGTATCGGTCCAAACACATTCATAAGGTGCAGAGGTTTATTTCCTTTTTAATCATTATTTGAACGTTTTATTAGAGTGCACAAGCGGTGGTGGAGGGAGAGGGAGCAGCAGACTCCTGCTGAGCGGGGAGCCCGATGTGGGGCTCGATCCCAGGACCGAGGAAAATGACCTGGGCAGAAGGCAGACGCTTAACGGAGCCCCCCAGGAGCCCCTAATTTATTTAAGTAACTCCTGTACCCAACATGGGGGTTGAACTCACGACCCCAAGTCAAGAGTCACATGCCCCACCAACTGAGCCAGCCAGGGGCCCCTCAGTTAAAAAATACTTAGGTTGGCGGGTGCCTGGGTGGCTCAGCTGGTTAAGCGGTCAGTGTGGAGTCAGCTTGAGATGCTTGCTCTCTCCCTTTGTCCCTCTCCCCTTCCCCAAGAAATATACACACACACACATATATATGTAAGTTGGGGGGAAAAAATAAGTAAAATTGCATCAGATGTTGGAGGAGATGGGAGTGCTGGAAGGGTGGGGTTTGCAGTTTTTTTTTTTTTAAGATTTTATTTATTTATTTGACAGATCACACAGTAGGCAGAGAAGCAGCAGAGAGAGAGACACACACACACGGCTCCCTGCTGAGCAGAGCCCGATGCGGGGCTCCATCCCAGGACCCTGGGATCATGACCTGAGCTGAAGGCAAAGGCTTTAACCCACTGAGCCCCCCAGGCGCCCCATGGGGTTTGCCGTTCTAAATAGGGTGGCCGGGAGGGCTTCATTGAGGTGACACGAGTAAAACTGGAAGATCCTAGTGTGATCTTCACACCCATGTGGCCGGGAAGCAGCAGGTATGATAGCCTCCAGGCAAGAGTGTGTGTGTGACCTCTGGGACTCCGAGGCTGGGCTGGGCCTCAGCCTGGGGGCGCAGGAGCCCTGTTTCTCTCATGGGGCCCATGGCTCAACAGTGAGGGCCTGAAGCCATCCTCGGAGCTGCATCAGCAAGGGGTGGGCTGGGCCTCAGGTGGAAGTGAGGAGGGGAGACAGCAGCATGGCCAGCTCTGTAAGGGCGCCCTGAGCAGGCAGTGGAGGCCCCCAGGCTGTGCTGATGGTCGAGCCAGTAGAGAGGGTGGCTGTCCCTGAGGGCACCAAGAGGGGATGTTCGCAACTGCAGGGCTCCTGGTGAGCGGGAAGGGGCAGGCACCTTCTGAGGATCTGCTTTGGTTCTGCTGGGAGGCCAAGGGAGCATCCCTGGCGGCCTGACAGGGCCTCTTTGGTGGACAGGCCTAGGTGGGGCGAGACGGAACAGCCCAGAAGCATGCCAGAGCCCAAGGAAAAGCCGAGTGCAGCTTCAGCTGTGAGGGGTTGGCAGGGACCTTTTAGGGGTCAGTGAGGACCAAGGTGGAGTCTGACTTAACGTATGCGCAAGAGCCCTGGCGGGGGCTGAGGTGAGCGAGGAGGTAGCAAATGTCCTAGAAACCTGAGGTCAGAGAGCAGAGGCCTGTGTAGGAACTTGGCTTGGGGCCTGGATCTCAGGAGACCCCAGCCCCCCCCACATCTTCCCTCCTAGGCAGCCCGTCCCAAGCCCTGGGCCCAGAAATGTGCCCCGTTTCCCTGCCCAGTCCCCCTGAGGCGCCCACGCTCCAGGCCCCACAACCCAAGGTGGATGTTTGCTGGAGCCCGGGAGACGCTGTGCAGAAAGGTAAAGGCAGGTGGCGGAGGGGGTTGGAGGCGGCGGTCTGCTCAGCTGTGATGGCCTTCTCTCTCTCCGCAGAAAAGCTGGTGCGGCGCCTGGCCCGGGCCATCGAGGCTGGGGATGAGCAGGGGGCAGCCCAGGCTGCGGCCATCCTGGCCCAGCATCACGTGGCCCTCAGTGTCCAGCTCCAGGAGGCCTGCTTCCCTGCCGGCCCTGTCAGGTGAGGGCCGCTTCACTCCGCACCCCCCAGCCCTTCCAGGACCCCCATCCTTCCCCCTGACCCGTGTTCTGGCCCAGGCTGCAGGTCACGGTTGAGGATGCTGCATCCTCTGCCCACGTCTCGCTGCAAGTTCACCCCCACTGCACCATTGCGACCCTCCAAGAGCAGGTAAGCATGGGGTCTGGAGAACCCGGCTGGGGGTAGGGGACCTTCAGTGACTTGATGCTCTGGCCCCAGGTGTTCTCCGAGTTTGGCTTCCCACCGGCCGTGCAGCGCTGGGTCATCGGGCGGTGCCTGTGTGTGCCGGAGCGCAGCCTTGCCTCCTATGGGGTCCGGCGGGATGGGGATCCTGCTTTCCTCTACCTGCTTTCAGCCTCTCGAGAAGCCCCAGGTGAGTCCTTGACACAGACGGGATGAGGAAGGCGAGGTGCAACCGGACACACCCCTGAGCCCCACCTCGTCTACTGCAGGACGCAGCCCTCAGGGCCCCCAGAAGTTGGATGGGGAACTAAGTCGCCTGTTTCCGCCGTCACTGGGGGTGCCCAGGGCTGCGCAGCCTGCCAGCTCCAGCCTCCCCAGCCCCCTTCAGGTGGGTAAGGGGCTGGGCAGGGTGGGCCTGGGACTCTCCGGGCCCTGGAAGGAAGGAGGCGCAGCACCTCTGCCCCCACCCCCTTCCCAGCCCAGCTGGTCCTGCCCTTCCTGCACGTTCATCAACGCCCCCGGCCGACCTGGCTGTGAGATGTGCAGCACCCAGAAACCCTGCACTGGGGACCCCGTTTCTGCAGCCTCTGCCCAGCAGCCGCCAAAGGTACCAGAGGCAGCGGAGGGCAAGGGGGCAGGGCAGCAGAACGGCAGAACACGCAGAATGACCTCTTTTTCGCTCAGCCCCAGGTCCCAGAGAGAGAGGATGTCGCAGTCCCTCCAGGCCCGAGGCCCCTGGACCCCCTCCTGAAACTCGCAGGGGACCTTTGCTGACTGCTCACCTAGGACAGCGCTAGGGCTGGGAGGGGCAGTCTGGAGTCATTAAAGACACTTCTGAGCCAGCCAAGTGCCGCATCTCTGCGCCTTTCTGCAGACTGGGCTGCTGGGAGGGTGGGGGCAGGGGCGGGGCACAGCCCCACGGGATAAAAGCTGCCAGGGATGGGGCCTGGCCCTCCTCAGCTGGTTGAGGTGACCTGGCCAGGTCCTGGTGCCAACTCGCCAGTCCTGGGGACTCCAAACCCCAGGGATGCCAGAAGCATGGGTCTGAGCTCTTCCCAGACCCCACGGGCACGCCGAGTTCCCACCAGTGCCACGCTCACCGGGCCTCCTGTCCACCCAGAAACCTTCAAGCATGTGCTCTGGTTCCTCCCACCCGGCTCCCCCGCTTCCCAGACACTGGCTGCCACTCATGGGCTGTTCCAGCCAGGTGCCCCTTACATCCTCCTGGGGTCAAGGCAGGCTCAGAAGCCAGGAGCCCCAAGGCAGGGCCCTGTGGCACCCTGCGGCTTGCCAGGAGGTGCTGTCCCAGCTGCCCGGCTAAGAGACCAGAAGCACGAGACCAGAAGCACGTTCTGGGCGGCCTCCGCCCACTTTGCTCTCCGCATGGCTAGAGGCTGTCTCCCTTCCCCAGCAGCTCCTCCTGGAGCCCAGGTCCCTCCCCAGGTGAACTGCTGCCAAGGGCTCCTCGCTGCCCTCAGGAGGAAAGCCAAGCATACTGGCGCAGGGCCGGTTACCCCACCAGACCCCTAGGCCTCGTGTGGCCCAGCCAGGCCCTCTTCAGCTCAGCGAGTACTCAGCTTTCCCTAACAGCTGTTTCCTGTCCCACGCTCTGTACGCGGCAATGCTGGCCACACCCCCCAGAGTATCCCCGGGAGCTTGACACCAAGGATCGCAGTCCCAGAATCCCGTGAAAACTCTGCTCCCATCACAGCAGCTCAAACCTGTGTGTTGAGAAACTTAATTTATTTCCATCATGGAGACAAGATTTTGGAGCCGGAACCTGGTCTCCTGGCTCCTTCCCTCTTTTACCCAAGAAATTGGGGCTTTTCAAGAGGGCCAGCTGAGGCCTGAACAGGTCCAGAGTGGCTCCTGGGCTGGAGGGCCTATCCAGACCAGACAGTGAGCAGACACGGGGCAGGGTCACTTGGGCGGCCGATATGCCAGCTTCCGGCTCTTCAGGACTGACCACTTATGCCGCTTCATGGCGTAGATCAGGGGAAACAGCAAGCCCATCATCATCAACATCTGGGGACGAGGCAGGCTCAGCCGGAGGAAGCAGAAAGGAACCCTGCCTAGTTCCCAGCCCCTCTCCCACAGCCAACCTTTTTACCTTGAGCCCCATGCGTTTGCGGTGGTCGTGCTCTGGCTCAGATGCCCAGCGCAGGAAGGTACACACGTCCTTGGCCACCTGGGACATGGTGGCTGGGGTGCCTGGGCCAAGGACAAGTGGTAAGGGCTGCCCCTGGGGGTCCCTACCCAACCTGGGGTAGCCCTGGAGCATCCCCCGACCCCACAGGGCAGAGACGGGGTCCTCACCAAGGCTTCATAAGGAACCAGAACCCCTCGCCCCCAGCACACAGGGGTCTGGGCTAATTGCAACTGTGGAGGCTGCCCACAAGCTGGCCCAGACACCCCCACACACAGTGTCTGAGCCAAGGAGAGTGCACGGCCCACACGGGAAGCGTCCCTGGCAGCGGGAAGAGGAGGACCCAGCGTGCCGATCCCGAGGCAGGGGGGCTTCTCACCGTCATCAAACTCCAGGACCTCGTCGTAGATGGGAGGAGCCATGCCGATGGCCTGGCCAGGAAAGTAGGGGTTGAAGTAGAGGCCCTCTCGCAGCGACACCCCGGTGGGTGGCTCACAGTAGCCCGTTAGCAGGGAGAAGACGTAGTCCTCGCCACCGTGCCTAGAAGCAGATCCGTGCCTCCTGAGCCCGGGCACAAGATGCCCTCTGTCCCCCTCCCCACACCCTTCTGCAGCAAGTCCACGTACCTAGCCCGCGTGATGTAGCTGAGGTCAGGGGGCAGTGCCCCGTTGTTGGCTGCTCGAGCAGCCTCCGGGTTGGGGTATGGTTTGGGGAAGTAGTCAGACAGCTTCCCGGGCCGCATGAACATCTCCCCATCCTCGTTGGGGCCATCCTGAACCTCCACCTGCCACGAAGAGCCCATCACAACCCTGCTGTCCACCACGGCGGGAACCCCAAGCCCCAGGTCCTCCTCATCCCTGGGACCCGCACCTCCTCCGCCAGCGCCTTCGCTTCTTCCTCCGTGTAGCAAACGCCCACCAGGTGGCGGTAGGCCACGTAGTCCATGCTGTGGCAGGAGGAGCACACCTGCTTGTACACCTGGAAGCCCCTGCGGATGCTGCAGGAGGAGGAGCGTTACCGGCGCCAAGGATTCCACCCCGCCCGGCCCCCCCCAGAAACGGCCGCAGCCGGCCAGCAGCACACCTGGTGTGGTCCAGGGAAGAGAGGAGGCCACGGTGGGACCACGGGTAGCTGGGGGGGTGCAGCTCCAGGTCACTGGCACTCACGGCAGAGTGCAGGGCCACAGCCAGCCCCGCACCCCCTGCCGCCAGCATGCCCAACGCTGACAGCATCACTTTCCGGCCCCGGGACAGACTGGCCTTCGACGACAAGGGCACTGCCTGCAAGAGCCCCGCTCAGCGCCTGCCAGAACACCACCCGGCCCTGCCTGGGGATCTGCCTCTCGGCGCCCACCTCTCCCGCTCATCCACGCAGCGCCCGCCGCTCCTGCGGGGCACCGCGGCCCCCGCCCCCGCCCCCGCCGCGCCGCGCTGGCTCCGCGACCGCGATTCGGACCCGG
Source organism: Mustela nigripes (assembly GCF_022355385.1). Classification (NCBI taxonomy): domain Eukaryota; kingdom Metazoa; phylum Chordata; class Mammalia; order Carnivora; family Mustelidae; genus Mustela; species Mustela nigripes. The sequence goes on along the minus strand of NC_081559.1, from coordinate 197,130,826 downwards.
GGAGGAGGTGCAAGGCTGCTGCTGGGCTCCAGGGCTGGGGACGAGGTGGATGCGAGCAAGGGTGCCGGGGCAGGCCAAGGTCACAAGGCAGCCGTCCGAGGTCAGGCTGAGGTCACTTCAGGACGCAGGCCCAAGCTGGAAGGCCGGCGCAGGAGCGGGCCCGGGCGCGCCCTCCGGGAGAAGCCCCCAGCCCCCAGCCCGCAGCGAGCCCGCCCCGCCGCCCCCCACGCTCCGCGCAGGGCGCCTCTGCTGCTCGGAGGGCTGGGCGCCTGGTCCTGCTCCCGGGGTCCTCGGGACGGCAGGCGGCGGGGATGCGGCCGGGACAGAAGCGCCGGGAGGTCGAGGCCGCTCCCTCGCTGCCCGGCCCGCGCCCAGAGCCTCCCCGCCGTGACCTTCAAGGGCTGCGGGGCCCCTCGGCGGACAGGGTCGCGCCCAGAGCTCACCTGGGGCGTCCGCAGCGGGAGCTGGCCGGGCCGCGCGCCGCACAGCAGACCCCGGGCCCGCGCGCCCGGCAGCCGCGCGCCCCGCGGGCCCAGCACCGCCCCACGAAGCGAAGCCGCCGCCGCCGCCGCCATCTTGGCCCTCTCCGGCGCGACGGCTGCTCCCGTCAGGCCCCGCGGCGGTCCCGGAGCCCAGATGTCGCGAGAGCCTGGGGGGCGGGGCCGGGGCCTGGCCGTCGGGGCGGGGTTCCGCCGAGCCGCGCTCCTCGCGGAGACCGGAAGTGGGCGGGGCCCGAGCAGGCGGCGGCGGCCGCGGCTCCCGCGGCTTCCCGGTCCGGTCGCCTCCCGCCGGTCGCGCGCTTCCGCGCAGCGTTGTCTGCCGCCCGGGTCAGGGTCCGGGCCCCGAGTGGGGGCGAGCAGGGCCGGCGGGCCGGGGGCCCCGCCCAGGCGCGGACACCGCTCGCCCTCATCCGCCCGACGAGGGTTTACGTGATCGCCGGGAGCCGTCGGGGCAAACCGGGCCCTCGGAAGCCCGGCGCCGGCCGTCGGTGGGAGCGCAGGGCCGGGGCCTCGCGGCCCCGCACGTGCCAGCAGGACGCTCGCCGCGACGGGTCTGGAGACCCGCCCGAGGCCTGCGGGCGGACAGCGGTCCCGGAGGCGTCGCCCCTTCTCCGGGCTGGAGCCGCCGCTGGCCCCGAAGGGCGGAGCCGCGTCCCCGCCGGAGCCGCTGCGGAGCGGGTCTGCGGCCCTGAACGCCCCCCGCGGAGCCCCCTGCGCCGGGCCCGGCCCGGGCGAGCCTGTGCCCTGGGGCCGTTGGCCGAGGGCGGCGGGCGGGCTGGTGGGTTCCGAGCCGCCGGCGGCCGCGGAGCGCGGAGGTCGGGGAGCAGCACCCCCGCGGGGCCGCGCCGGAGCAGGAAAGGGCCCCGAGACGAACGCGCGCGACCCGAAGACGCCCCCGGGGCTTCCGTGGGAGGACCGGCGGGCTCGGCGCTCCGCGAGGGGAAGCGCCCGGCAGGCGTGCGGCCCGCCCGGCCCAGGGCTCGCGGGCGGCCTCCGCGGGGCGCAGAGCTGCCGGGAGAGCCGGGAGCTTAGCGCTTGCCGCTGTCCGAGCACGTCCGCCGGCCGCGAGCCGACCCGAGGGCCGAGCGAAGGGGGACCCGGGGCTCCGCAGGGCCGATGCTGCAGGCCAGGCGGAGCCGGTTCTCCCGTCCCGGCGCAGACAGCCCCGACCGGCCGCTGCCGCGTCCTTGGAGTCCGATTCCCAGCGTCGCCACATCCTAGGACTTAAAATGTCTAGTTTGGGCGCCCCCTGGCCCAGCCAGCGACGCGGGGGCCTTCGGCTCGGCCCCTGCTGCGGGGTCCGGGGACCGAGCCCCGCGCCGGGCTCCCTGCTCGGATTTAAAGATTTAGAAAGTCTAGTTTTCCTTGTTTTTAAAGATTTTGTCAGAAAGAGCACAGCAGGGGGAAACAGGCTCCCTACTGAGCAAGGAGCCCCCTGCGGGCTGGATCCCACGACCCGGGGATCATGACCTGAGCCACTTAGACGCCCCTAAAATGTCTAGTTTTCAGCAACAACAAAATTGTAGAACACTGTAGAGAGCAAGACGAAGTCTTTCACTCAAGCAGGAACCTGTGTCTGGCAAAGCCCAAGCCGTTGAAGGTACCACAGCCACGAGATCCTGCTGCGTCCAGCACTGATAACCGGCGGTAGCCGAGGGCATCTGCAGGCCCCAGACCCTTTAGATCCGTTTGAAAAGGGAGGGTTTAGCAGCAAACGTCAGACTCTCCAGACAGACACCTCTAGACCCCCTCAGCCTGACCGCTTCAGAAAGGCAGCTGCTGCCCAAGCCTCGCCCGGCTGGTCTCCAAACAGGGCTGAGATGCGCCCCTGCTTGAACAGAAGCAGCAAGTGCCAAGGGTGGACCAGGGCAAGACCCCGGCCCCCTCTCAGCCGCCGCCTGCAGACGGACTTGGGGTTCGGTTGGTGAACTCCCTGCCCCCTTGGTATCTTGTCTGTGCTGTACCGTGTAAGAAGCCAAGTCAGTCCCAGGGTGAAATGTCACTGAGTCCGGAATCCTACACCCGCTTTACGTTACCCTCGCCTCAGGACCGAATAAAGCCTAAAGCCGACACCGTGCGAAGACACAACTCGTGGAACTAGAGGAAAGCATCCCCGAGTAACAGTGCTACGTGAGGCAGAAGTTTGCTCCCCCTTCCACGGCACGGGAGCTCCGCACACTGGGGTTGTGCTGCCTCTGGGCAGATGGGAAGTGCCCGCTCCTTTCCCTGCATTCCCCACCCCGGCTGGGCCTCCTGCCGCAGACGCGCTCCAGCCATCACTTCCACATTCACAAGGGCAGGAGAACGGATCCGGCTCAGAAGGCCGGCGTCTCTGGGTGAGGCCTTTGCCTGGTGCTCACCTGGAAGCTTCTGTTCTTATCCTACCGGCCAAAGCATAGTCACAAGGCCATGCCTCCAGGCACAAGAATCCAAACTGGGGTCTATGACTACGGAGGACAGAAGTAGACACAGTCGCAGACCCTGCCGCACACCCTGCCGCACCATCAAAATAAAAGCATTTATGACCTGAGATTCTGTCCTTGTATGTCTGACCTACATTTTCACAGCCTGACAGTTCCTTGTTTTTCTCTTTGAAGCAGATTCCATGTGCAGCATGGAGCCCCACGCAGGGCTCGAACTCACAACCTCCTGAGATCAAGACCTGAGCTGAGATCGAGTCGGGCACTTAACCCACTGAGCCACCCAGGCGCCCCATAAAAATAAAATCTTAAAAAAAGAGGATCATACAAATGACATTACTGAAAATTAGAACAGAAATTCTGCTTCCCTGGAGCACCTGGGTGGCTCAGTGGGTTAAAGCCTCTGCCTTTGGCTCAGGTCATGATCTCAGGGTCCTGGGATCGAGCCCATCGGGCTCCCTGCTCAGCGGGGAGCCTGCTTCCCCCTCTCTGCCTGCTGCTCTGTTTACTTGTGATCTCTGTCAAATAAACGAAATCTTAAAAAAACAATTAAGCTTCCCTGACAAATCAACTTTGTTGTTCCCATGGTTTCAAATCTTCTGTGTGCACAGGTAGGTTCAGAGCACAACGGAGATGACCCCACTTGTATGTTCCATGATTTAATGTGTTTTCAAGATTTGTACTTTAAGTGACTAAGTGCAGTAAAAAAAATGGCCGATTGAGGCCAAAGCCTGGCTGAAAGGCCCAGAAAGGATTTTGTATTGGGTACCGGCCCGCAGAAACAGAGGAAGAGACGGCAGAGACCAAGACAGAGCAGAGAGGTCTGTGCGACTCAGAAGAACGCGAGGCCAGAGTAGCGGTGCCTGACCTGCGAGAGGGCACTCAACAGAAGCCAGCCGGGGAGGTGGCCAGGGGGTGCGGGCGCAACTGCTCTCTCAAGCCTCAGGAGCAGAACAGCCCGTTCAACAGTAAAGGACCGACAGGCCCCGCGGGATCGTGGGACAGCGACCGGCTGCTCGCGCCCGTGGGTTCTCCAGCGCCTCCCCTCACCATGCTGGACACCGAGGCGCCCATCAGCAGACAACCAGCACGCCCTGGGGGCTAGACCTTCCCCACAGGCCTTCCCAGGCCCCACTGTTCCGGGTGTGGCACTGAAGGACACTGGTCCTGAGCCCGCTCTGCAGGTGGGGCCGCTCTGCCTTCTGCCCACCCCATCAGGTGCCGGCAGAGGCCCTCCTGGGAGTGGATGCGGCCCTGGCATGACTAACGAATCTGTTTTGCTTTTTTCTTCCCTCCAGGACAGACACCAACCTTCCAACTCCTTTCCGGGGTCCCGTGGCCTGCCCACTGCTCCAGGGCCCTGGTTCTTAGGGGCGTCTGGCCTGGTCTGGTTCAGCTCCAAGGAAGCAGGTGCCCCTTCCAGACCCACACAGAGGTTCTGGCCCCGGGAGGTGCCCCGCCCACACCACAGGCCTCTGCAGGGCTCCAGCTCCGGCCCCTTTGCCCCTTCCACTCCAGCACTGCAGTGTGGACTCTGGGCACCCAGAGCGCCTCAGGCCCCAAGCCCTGCCCCAATCATTTCCTCCTACCCAGCACCCTGCCTCCTACCGTGAAGCTCGTGGGGCGGGGGCTGGGCAGAGTCAGCACGGGCCGTTTCCAGGTCCTGAGCCCAGTGTCCACCCGAGGCTCTCCTCTGAGGCTCATGGGGCTCGCGCCCTCACTCCTGCCGGCAGCAGGGCCCTCCGAGAAGGAAGTATCCAGGAAGGCCAAGCCTTCCTGAAGAGCTTCTCGCCCAGGGGCTGGGGGGCCCCACATGGACAGCAGACACTTGGCCAGCGGCACCAAAGGGCAGCTGAAACAAAACTGTTTATTTCCCAAGGAGACAACGCAGGGGTTCACCACCCCAGTCCTGACGCTGCAGGGCTGTGAGCCGCATGTCACTTCCAGAAGAGCACGTTCCAGAAGAGCAGCCAGCAGGGGTAGAGGCCCAGAGCCAACAGGGGGAAGAGCAGGGCACCGTAGGTGTGGTGCTCCAGCACGCCCTGGGCCAGCGCCGCCAGGAAGAGCTGCCAGCCCTCGGCCAGGGACAGCGGGGCCTCCTGCAGCTCCCGCCACAGGAACAAGCTGCCCAGGAGCGTGGCTGCTGGGCTCGTGAGCACCAGCAGGGCAGCGTAGAAGGGCCTGGGGGGAGAAGCAGCACCAGGTGGGGCTCAGGGCGGGGCGGGCGGTAGGGGGGGGCACGGGCATCCCGTTGAGGGCATGGTGGTGGGAAGCAGCGCAGGCCATGGGCTTGGGGAGGGGCAGGCAGGCACGTACCGGGGCCCGGAGGGCGTGGTGAGCGCGGCAGCAGGCACCATGGTGGCGGCCAGCAGGAAGCCCAGCGAGAAGTTGGTGAGGGTGATGCAGGCCAACTGCAGTGCCAGGTAGATGAGGGCCACCAGCTTCAGTGCCATCCAGCCTCTGTCTGGGGCCTGTGCACTCACCACCCTGCAGGACAAGGGGCTCAGATGCCTGGCCTGTGTGGCCAGGGTGCCCCCGACCCCTCCCCCAGCCCAGCTCCTCACCGCTGGGTGCTATGCGGAAGGGCTAGGCCTGCCGCGTAGATGGCCAGCAGAGTCAGCACCACGGCCTCGGCCTCGGCTACGGGGAAGTGCTGGGTAGCCACGTGTTGGCTCAGCACCGGCAGGATGTAGAGGGCCAGACCCATGGCCTGTGAGATCAGCAAGGGCGCCACCAGCGAGGCCAGCCCGACGCTCTACAACAGCACAGACAACGGGAGGTGGGCCGTGGGGCCAAGGGAGCCCCAGGGGTCCTTCCCACCACCCCACCTATCGAGACTGAGCTGCCGAAGTGACGTTCGCCTGGAATCCCGCCCCAAGAGCAAGAGTGGGGGGAACCATCACCTGTGCTGGCAGGACGGGAGGGCTAGGTCCAGTGGCCCCCCTAGGCTCCTCGGGGCCCACTCCGGCCTCATGCAATTGCATCCACAGCTCCAGAGCGTGGTCTAGTCAAGGATCCTGACGACAGGTGTGATGGAACATACCCAGCAGCAGACCCAGGGCTCACTCCCACTCCCCCAAGGACGGAGGGTTCTCCCCAGCCTAGAGTGGAGAGGACCTGGGCTGGCCACACGCAGACGGGGGTTCAGAGGATATTTTGAGACCAAGGACCAAGAGCAGAAAGCCGGCAGCAGGCATGTAGAGGCCGATGGACACGAAGCGGGACAGCGCCGGGAGCAGGTAGAAGAAGAAGGACTGGTGCAGGCGCTCCAGGAGGTGGTTGAGCTTGCGGAACACGCCCTCCAGGGCCCTGCCAGGATGGGGCAGCGTCATGGTCAGCCAGGCCCCCCCAGACCACCCCCTCCCCGACCCCAAACATGGAAGCGGGGGCCAATAGCTACTTACTTGCCCACTGCCACCAAGTCATACTTATATTGTCGGAAGCTGTTAATGCCACGGATGGTCAGGGCCTCCACACGGTAGCGCAGGAAGAGGCCATGAGGGCCGTGGGGGCGGCCGGAGGCCTGCTGCAGAACCATAAGCAGCAAGGTCTGCAGACCCTGCAGCGGCCCGTCGACGGATGTCCAGTCCTGGGGCTGCAGCTTAGAGGGTTTGGGGGCAGAGTGAGAAAAGCCCCCCAGAGAGGAGCCCGTGGGAAGCCCAGGCCTCCCCGGAAGGCAGCCCCCCTTACCTTGCCCTGCAGCGTACACAGCAGCCCCCCTTTCTGACAGAAAGTCTGGAAGAGGTTGAGTAGATCGAGGTTGGGCAGCTGCCCGTTGAGCCCCTCCACAGCCACATCGAGGCTAGTGACCACATCACTGCTCAGCTCCAGAGCCACGGCTGCCTGGATGGCCCCCGCCCGGCCCTGCAGAGGGGACGACTGCATGCCTGTGGGAGCAGGGGAAGGAGCTGCCTATGGGGGCCGCCGAGGACAGCGGTTCGGAGAGGGACCGGGGCAAGACGACCCACCGGTGACGTTGACGTCGTGGTAGGCCTCCAGCCAAGCCTCTGTACCCAGAAGGTCTTGTTCTGTCACCAGGAAGATGATGTCTTTGGCCCAGTAAATCTGCCCTGGACACCGAAAACTAGGTCAGCAGGGCCTGAGACAGGGGCCAAACCGTCCCTGCCCGCAGCAGCCCCCAAGCCTCACCCCGAAAGTGGGCAGCAAGTGCCAGCAGCAGCCCCACTGCCTGGCTGTTGGTAGAGTCCGGGCCACAGGGGACGGTGAGCACCAGGGACTCGGTGCTGGCAGCGCGCGGGGCCCGCAGGATGCCGTACACGTTGGTACCAGACACCATCTGGACACGGCATGGGGAAGACTTAGCACCACCCTACCCCGGAGGGCTGCCCTCCCTCGTCGCCCTAGACTGCCCACCAGGGATTTCCCGGGCCCGGGACATGCCACCGCCGGGCTTCCCGGCCCCAAGCCACCCTCCCCAGGCGCGTTTTGGTCCCAGGCACTCCTCTCCCCCACAATACGTAGCGCTCGTGGGTCTCATCAGGAAAGGGCAGCCTCCGCGAGAAGCTCTGCGTGTACACTTCCAGCCCCACTGACCGCATCGTGCGCTCCAGCCACGCCACTGGCAGAGCCCTGGGGACACAAGGAGAGCCGCTCGGCAGAGCTCCCTGGCCTTGGCCACCACCACCTCCCCACGCCCGCAGCTGTGCGGCTCACCCCGACTTCCTGCGGTGCGCCGCGAAGTCTCGGGCCAAGCCCCGGGCACGGTCCCCGCCCGCGAACTGCTCCTCCACCATGGTGGAGCCCATGGCGTTCTCCGACATGTACGTGCGCTGGGTCAGCGGCGGGAAAGCCAGCGCCAGGAACCAGGCGACGCCCGCCGCGTAGCTCAGCACGCTGCGGGGAGAGGGGGCGACGGCGCCCCGGAGCGTTAGCGGGTCCGCGCGCTGCGGCCCCGGGCCTCCCCGCGCTGCACCGGGGACGGAGGGGCGTGTCGGAGGGACCCGGCCCCGGGGTCCAGGCGCTCCGGACGTCGGACGGGGGAGCTGAGCCGCGGGCCCGACGCCCCGAGCGAGCCCCGTGGGCGCCGAGACGCGGGCGCCAGCAGCCCGCGGGGGTACGGGGGCGCCGGCCCCCCGAGCCCCGGGCCCCGCGGATCCCGCCCCGGGCCCCGCGCTCACCAGAGCGGCGCGTTAAGACGCAGCACGAGGCGGGCGAGCGCGCGGCGGCGAACCGGGTCCGACAGGAGGCCCATGGCGGGGAGGGGCGGCTCCGGGGCCGCGCTCGGCCGCCAGCTCCAGCCGCGGGCCCGGGGCCGCGCTCCCGTCCGGCCGCCGCTCCGCTCCGCGCCCGCCCGCACTTCCGGTCCCGACGGCCCTCGCGCCGCCGCGCATGCTCCGAGCAGAGGCGGTGCGCTTCCCCGCCCGCCCCGCCGCGCGGTCCCCGGGAGGGCGCGCCTTCAGGACGCGCGCGGCGACCGGCGGCCGCCCGGGCTGGCGGGGCAGAGCCAGGTCGAGCGCCCCGGGGCGCGGGGACTGAGACCGGGGCGTCGGCAGACTCTTTCCTCTGGATGTTGGTCATTAACGGCAGCGAGTGCGCAAGGGACATCCCCGTGGGGACGCAGCGCCGAGGTCATCAGGGTCAGATGACCACAGGCAGCAAAGTGCAGATGGTACTCTTGGTCAAAACGAGTTTCAAAGGAGCTGGGGTATGTGGAGCAAAAGCGGGGAGCACCCCAGTTCAGGTCGGGAGGTGTGCGGGGAGGGCTGCAGGGGCTGGTGCTCGGGGCGCAGGTGTGGAGAGAAGACCTGCCTCCTTCCCCCAGGTGAGAACTTGGATCTGTTGTGCTTTTGCTGGAGTCTGGGGCTATGTAGGCCCAAAGGGCTCCTAGGGTGGAAGGGGCCATTCGGTCCAAACCACAGTCCGGAAGATGTGAGACATGGCCCCCACATCGCCATGGCGGGCCCCAGATGTGCTGGCGGGACAGACACCCATCCCCGCCCGATGGCTGGGCTCATTACGCCAGGCTGCACCTCACTGCTCAGCGGCCTTGAGCCCTTCCTGGCACAACTGCTCTGTCCGACCTGGGACACGCCCCCCCCCCTTCTTTGGGCTGTGACTCTTGACACTGCAAGCAGGAGGTCCTTCATGTGTGGGGGACAGGGACGGTCCCGAGTCACCCGCCGGTTGCAAGCACCAGGCCAGGCTCTGAGGGTGTGGAAACGCCATGGCAGATCAAAGTTCAGCACTGTGTGTGGGTTTTATTCTGGAACGGGGGGCGGGGGTGCAGATGTTCAGTCCCCTAACAAAACAGAGGCCTCACGGACATGCTGTCGAACCACACGGTCCAGCAGTGTGTGCACGTCCCGGGCAGCCCGGGCAGCGGCCTCCAGCACCGACTCTAGGTGGTCCTCGTGGAGCCTGGCATCCATTTCAAGCAGCGCAATCTGGCCTGAGGCCGGCAGCAAGGCCAGGGCCAGCTGGGGACCGCCAGCGGCCTCTTCCACGTGGCTGAGGTCCGCCAGGGCCGTGCTGTCCACAAAGCCAGCGGAGCAGGCGCACACAAAGTCCCGCATGGGTACTCCAGCGTCCAGCACTGCCAGCGTGGCTGCGTTCACACAAGCTGCGTAGGTCCCGCCATCTGCTTGCAGCACCTGCAGTAGCCCCCGTGGCATCCGTCCATTAGGCTCCTGACCCCTGGCTCCCAAACCCTCCCCGCCCGGGCCCCTCTCCCTCCCGGGGCCGGCGGCTGCTGCTTGCTCACCTGCACGTAAATATCAATCTGGGAGCGTGGGTGCAGCTGTGTGAGGATGGCCGCCTCGAAGGTCTGGCGCAGCTGCAGGCTCATCTCACAGGACTTACGGTCCCCATGGGGTCGCCGCTTGCGTTCACCTGTGCTGAAGGTCGCAGAACTATACTGACAGTTCACCAGGGCCCTGTCTGGCAGGGCTCGTGCTCGGGAGCCCCGGATCTGGGGGAGGAAGGGCACGTAAGCCGGGCTCATTGCTCCCCAGCTCCCACTACACCTTCCTCCGGCTCAGACCCAGGCCTCAGCTTCCCTCTCACCCTCCTACTTTACCTGCAAAGCAGCCTGCGGGAGGGCTGCGTGGCCAGTCTCTAAGCCACCACCGCGCCTGGACAGCATTTCTCTTAGCCAGGCTTCCCCGTTTCTTCCCTGCCTCACGCCCTCCCGGCCGTTCTCCACTGGTAGCGACAGCCGCTAGGTTCGCAAAGCCCAGCTCCGACGCCGTCTGCTCCGCTGCCTCGCAAGCTTCCCCGCCGCGGGCGACATAAAACCCTCAACAGTGTCCCCGACCGACCGAGCGGCGAGCTGCTGCTTCCCTGAGACGACCGGGTCCCCCCTGGAGTCCTTCCGCGCCTCCCCGCGAGCAGCCCTCCGCCCCGCAAACCCGCCTCGCTCCTCCCTTCTCCGGCAATGGAGACGCGGCGGTAGAGCCGGGAGGTTCACTCCCGGCCCCGTCCTCAGGGCGCTGACGGCCCACGGAGGCGTCCAGCGAGGGGCTCCCGGAACGGACGCCCGCGGTGACCGGGCAGGGAGAGGCAGGGAAGCGCGGGTGGCCGCGGAGCCGCTCGCCACGCAAGTCAGGTGCAGCCCGAGGACGGCGCCGGCGCGGAGGGGAGCGGAGGGGCGCGGAGGGCGCGGAGGGGAGCGGAGGGCGCGCCCGGCGCCAGCGGAACGGCCAGGGTCGTGCGCCGGAGGGACGCGCCGCCGCACGCTGCAGGGGCTCCGGCTTCGACTCCGAGTGCGCCGCGGCGGCCCCGAGCAGGGGCTGGGCGAACGGAGGCGCGCGCCGGCCGGGCCCCCCGAGGCTCGGCCCGGCCCGGCCCCCCGAGGCCCCGGCCCCGCCCGGCTCGCGCGCCCCACTCGCCTCGTGCGGCCCGTAGACCACCGCCAGCGCCTTGGTGTTGCCCTGCTCGATGTAGGCCGAGCCGTCGGCCTGCGCGAACACGCCCATCCGCGCCTGGATCCGGCGCAGCTCGCCGGCGCGGCGTCCGTCCACGCGGTAGCCCTGGTCCGACAGGAGCTCTAGGCCCGCCATGGCGCCGGGCCGCGGGCCGCGCTTCCGTCTCCCGCCGGACCACAGTTCCCGGCGGCTCTGACCCGCACTTCCGGCCGCCGGCGCCGCGGTTTCCGGCGGTCCGGCGCCCACTTTCGGCCCCGGAGAACTAGGGTTCCCCCAGGGGGCCCGGCGGCCCCCCGCCGCCCACCTCTGGTCCTGGGAAACGACGCTCCCCCGCGGCGCCGCTTCCCTCCCTTCCGGCCCCGAGGATCTTCGGCGGTGCTGAGCCAGGGGAGGAAGACGGTGCCTGCGGCCGTTGTGGGGAGCGGGCCCACGGCGGCCAGAGGTGGAGATGGGCTCGGGAAAGAACTGCCCCCGTCGCGCCCCCTCGGGTTCGTCGTGGGGGCGGTTCTCGTCCTGCCCGGGCCCTCCCCGGCTTCTACCCCACGCGCCTGCGCCCCGCTGGCCCCGCCCCCACCGAGCCCCTGCGCCTGCGCCGGTCGTGCCCGCCCCGCCCCCACACCTGCGCCCGCCCCCACACCTGCGCCCGCCCCGCCCCCCCGCGCCTGCCCCGCCCCCCTGCGCTTGCGCCTGCGCCGGCGCCCGCTCCGCCCCGCCCCGCGCCTGCACCTGCGACCGGCGGGCTCGGGCTGCCGCCCGCTCTCTGCGGCTGGGCCTGCCTGCAGGCTCCCGGTGGGTCCGGTGGGCGGTCGCAGCTCGGAGGAAGCCGCGTCCTGTCTCTGATGGTTTCTCGTTCTTCTGCAGCCATCAGTGCATTCATTCTCCCGAGCTGAGGCTGCGTTGTGTTTTGTCCTTACACTTCGGTGTTTACGTGGGGCGCCTGGGGGGCTCAGTGGGTTAAGCCTCTGCCTTCCGCTGGGGTCATGGTCTCGGGGTCCTGGGATTGATGAGGGAGCAGGAGGCCGGCTGAGGACAGCAGAAGCTGGCGCCTCGCACCCCTCTGCACCCGCTCCCCTCCGTAATCTGTGTGGCCTTCCTCAGGCAGCCCTGACCGCCGTACAACGGTAGCTAGTTGACTTGCAGGGGTCGCAATCCTGCGGGACAGCAGTCTCCCTTGCTCTGCAGATGTCCTGAGATCTACAAACAGGGAGGTTCCCTTATCACCAGCACAGATTTCCGGAGGCAAGTAACTCTCGGTTCCTGAAGCCCTCATGTCTCCCTCCCCACCATAAACGAAACTGGAGGAGGCTGAGGTAGAAGGGAATGTCAGTGACAGCAGGATCGTAACACCCACCAAGGATCTCCCAACTATCTTGATGTTAATGGCTGACCTAAAGACGACATTGGTCAAGCCACAAGGGCAAGACCCCCCACCCCCGCACCTTGTAGGCCCTCTTTAACATATGAAAACTCTGCTGAAACCTCCCTTCCCGTCACCTTCCCCCAACCACAAGGTGTGTAACCTGCCTACCCTCAACAACCCGGGGCAGCAGCAGCTCTTCCTGCCCACGGGTCCTGTCCCTATGCTTTAATAAACCACCATTTTGCACCAAAGATGTCTCAAGAATTCTTTCTTGGTCATCGGCTCTGAACTCAGCCCACCGAACCTCACCTAGGTTCTAGAACTTCATCAGGATGGAGCCCGGCATCGGGCTCTCTGCTCAGCAGGAGCCTGCTTCCTCCTCTCTCTCTGCCTGCCTCCCTTGCCTACGTGTGATCTCTGTCTGTCAAATAAATAAAAAGTCTTAAAAAAAAAAAAAAAAACCGGGACGCCTGGGTGGCTCAGTTGGTTGGACGATTGCCTTTGGCTCAGGTCATGATCCTGGAGTCCCGGGATCGAGTCCAGCATCAGGCTCCCAGCTCCATGGGGAGTCTGCTTCTCTCTCTGACCTTCTCCTCGTTCATGCTCTCTCTCACTGTCTCTCTCTCAAGTAAATAAATAAAATCTTTTAAAAAAATAAAAATAAAAATAAAAACATATCTCTAAACCCCAAGATACGTGGTGGCCATCATCGCCGCAAGCATACACGCACCGAGAGACATCCGAAAGGTCTCAGGACTGAGTTTTCATGGAACAGTAGTGCATGACCTTCTCCTCGCTAGAGCTGCCCCCTCAGGGTCCTGGAAACCTTGTTCCCAAAATACCTGGGAGGCCCGCACTCTCCCTAACCCCTCCCGACTTGGAAATATATAGGGGCCCCTCCCCAGGATCCCAGTGCAGCTGTACCTGCCCCCAATCCCACCCCGGTGCTTTAATAAAACCACCTTTTTGCACCAAAGACATTTCAAGAATTCTTTCTTGGGGCGCCTGGGTGGCTCAGTGGATTAAAGCCTCTGCCTTCCACTCAGGTCATGATCCCAGAGTCCTGGCATCGGGCTCTCTGCTCAGCAGGAGGCCTGCTTCCTCCTCTCTCTGCCTGTGTCTCTGCCTACTTTTGCTCTCTGTCAAATAAATAAATTAAAAAAAAAAAAGAATTCTTTCTTGGCCAGGTCCTTCCAACCCTAACGTCTTTCCTACTATCTAAAGAGAATATGAGGGGCGCCTGAGCGGCTTAGATGGTGAAGCTTCTGCCTTTGGCTCAAGTCATGATCTTGGAGTTCTGGGAGTGAGTCCTGCCAAGGGATCTCAGCACGTAGTCTGCTTCTTCCTCTGCTTCTCCTCTCTGTTTGTGCACTCTCTCTCCGCCAAATGAATAAATAAAATCCTTAAAAAAATAAAAAGAATATGAGCTTGCACGTGTACAATACAAACTATGCATCAGTATTTTTAAAGAAGATTTTATTTATTTATTTATTTATTTGACACAGACAGAGATCACAAGCAGGCAGAGAGGCAGGCAGAGAGAGAGGGGGAAGCAGGCTCCCCACTGAGCAGGGAGCCCAACGTGGGGCTCCCTGTGGGTCTCGATCCCAGGACCCTGAGACCATGACCTGAGCCGAAGATAGATGCTTACCCACTGAGCCACCCAGGCGCCCCAAATTTTTATATGTTGAAGTAGACTTACGGGATCCTGGGGGTTGGGCTAGGATTGCCTCTTGCCTTTAGCAAAGTGTCAGCATCGAGGCAGCTGAGCCCCTAGAGGAAAGTCGCTCTGCCTGTTCCAAGGACTTGTCAATGGGTTCTAGATAGTAGGAAATTTAATAATTTCTCTTCTGGGGGGGTACCTGCCTTCGGCTCAGATCATGATCACCGGGGTCCTGGGATCAAGTCCTGCATCGGGCTCCCTGCTCAGTGAGGAGTCTGCTTCTCCCTTGCCTGCTGTGCCTGCTGTTCCCCCTGCTTGTGTGCTCTCTCTCTCTCCCTCTCACAAATAAATAAATAAAATCTTCAAAATAAGTAAAATAAGTAAAGAAATAAAATGGGCCTTGTTCCCCTTCAAAATGAAGACGTGCTTGCTGCTTCCAGGACAGGTCTAGCGGGGCTTGTGTGTCTCATGCTGGGTAACCTCAGCCACATCGAGTAACAAAGCATAATCATGTCATTAAGTCTTGCAGTCCTGGGGCTTGTCTAGGCCCATCGAGGTGGTTTGCACTCAGCATCTTTCCTGCTGGTGGGCACGGCAGATGGCGACAGCTCTGGTCCTGAGGGCTTCCTCTTCCATGTCTTCGGTGACTGATGCCGGCTATTGATCCGGACCGGAGACGGCGCCGGGGCATGGCCTGTCCGCGCAGCCAGTGCTTCCTGGAAGGTGACCTCCAGCTGACCTCAGAAGACAACAAGGTAGGCACATTCGCTGTTTTAAGACCAAGCCTCGGAAATCGTATAGTGTTATTCCCAGCAGCCTCTGTGGGTGGAGGTGGTCACAAAGTTCTGCTCGGGCTCCAGGGAGGGCAACACCGGCCTTGACCCTCAAGAGAGGCCAGACCAACATCAGGACATAAGAGCAGGTAGGCCCGACACACTGCAGCAGGCAAGAGCCCAGTCCTGCCAGCACAGTGTCCCCTTCGAGGGGGTCTCCGAGCTGAATGCAGCGTGAGGGCGGGGAGCCAGCCACGCCCCTGCACCTGCCCCCGTCTGAGGCCGGGATGGCCGGCGTCCTCGGGACTCACCCCCTGCCATCCACCCACCCTCAGATCTCTGGCTGGTTATTGGGGGCGGGGGGGTGATTGGGGCTTTTCCCCTCAGCAGGTTGAGCCTGTGTTGTCCCCCTTCTAATCGGGTCAGTGCCGCGGTGGCTGTCCACTGGTGCAGGTGGGAGTCCCGCAGGTGTCCCACACTCTCCTGCAAAGCAGTGACACTAGTTGCCCAGGACAATCCGTGATACTGGTCCGGGGCCTAAGGAGCCCAGGGCCCAAAGTGGCCGGGTGGTGGCTGCTCCCCCCAGGCCAGTGGAACCTTTCTTGTGTCCCTTGGTGGGAGTGTCCCTCTGCCCCCCGGGAACTAAGACCTCCAACCCGGCAGCACGAGCACTTCAGTGGGCCACTCCTGCCCCGTCGATTCTCTGACCCTGTGCTGTACCCATGGGTAGATCCAGGGCTGCGGCTCACACGTATGCAGATCTGGGGGCTACGTTTGGGACCCTAGGACCGCTCCGGACGCGGCAACTTGCTCAGAGGTGTTGAACTCGAGCCTGAGATTTTTTTTTTTAATTTTATTGATTTATTTGACAGAGAGAGATCACAAGTAGGCAGAGAGGCAGGCAGAGAGAGAGGAGGAAGCAGGCTCCCCACTGAGCAGAGAGCCCGATGCGGGACTCGATCCCAGGACCCTGAGATCACGACCTGAGCCGAAGGCAGCTGCTTAACACACTGAGACACCCAGGCGCCCCGAGCCTGAGATTTATTACAGAGAAAGGACAGTGATCCAAATCAGCAAAGGAGTAAGGTTCATGTGGCAAAGTTAGGGAACCAAGCACAGCTTCCAGAACCTTCTCCACACAACACATTATACCCCCCAGGATCCAGGGGTGACAGTGCGTGGGAGACTCCATACTGAGGCTGGGCAGGGAGGCGCCCTCCATCTAGCACGTACCCCGACGCCAGAGGCCGGAGCGCGGGACAAGCCCCTGTACTGGTTTGCGCAGAGCAGGCTCAGTGAGCCACTCCTCAGGAATGGCGGAACCGTCCCCAGACTGAAGCCCCCAGGGACCCGCTAACGGGAGCGAGCGCATCTGCTAACGGGAGCGAGCGCATCTCACAAAGGAGAGCGCTCTTAGCCCTGCTGTGTGCCTCCTTCCTGCAGAGTGCTGTTTCCCAAAACAGAAGGTGAAGTCATGTGTCCGAAATCAAGCGAACAGAGTGAGAAAAGAAACCCTACCACGTAGCATAAATTGTTCAGAGTTGAGCAGCATCACAAACATCACAAAACACAGGGAACCCACATAATGTCATGAATTTCCCTTCTGAAATATTTCTCTAACACGCTTTCCTTATGCTTTTTGGATGCACGCTCTGATGGCCTGTTAGGGTGACCACCAGCGGGCTCCGCTGGTGGAGAACGTGACTCTTGATCTCAGGCCTGTGAGTTTGATCCCCACATTGGGTGTGGAGATGACTACAAGTAAAATGACAACAGTTGTGTGATGTGTACATACAGAGAGAAGTCTCTTTTCTAACATGTTTGATTAAAGCTTCTTTTTACTATAGCTTAGAAAAGTTATTTTCAGGGAACAGCTCCTGTGGGTAATAGGGTGTCAGTTTTTAGGATCATTAAATTTGAGGAGCCCTCTGTCAAGTTTCGTGTACATGTGAGCCCTGAGGTTTCAGGGCCTTCATGGTTTTCTTGTTTGTGACTAAACAACCTTAGACATGGTTTGAACTGATGACACCCATTGGCCAACTCAGCTGCCCAAGGTGCCCCGGCGCACAGCGTAGAGGGAGGCAGGTGTGTCCCTGGAGGCAACAGCTTAGGGATTCCAGGAAGTGGCTGTTCCCACTAACCCCCCCGCAAACGCAGCCCAGGCCCTCTTTCCAAGCAGCCCCTCCAGCTCATGCAGCACAGGGGCCGTCGCCATGGGAAGGGAGCTTGAACTGATGGTGATTATTTTACTATTGCAGATTTTACAAAATGCGGCCTTATAAACGCTCTACCAAGCCCCCCTGCCCCGGGAAGGGGCTGTGTGAATGAGGGGTGAGCCTCTTGACGTCCCAGTGAGCCTGTCCCCAGAGACCTGACCCCTGAAGATAGCACAGACATATCCCAATGGTGGCCCCCCCACCAGGGGGCCAGTAACCAGCTGGGAATGTGCAGGGCCCTCCGCAGACGGTCACTTTTCCATTAGGCTGATGGGGGACTTGGGACGATGGTGAGTCCCACATCACGAGCTCAGCGGTGCAGGCCCGTGGGACTCCTCTGCTGGGCCCTCCAGATGAGGCTCAGCCAGTACTGTGCTGCCCAGTGGCCAGTGCTGCTCACGGGGGAACCCTGTAGAGCTGCTTTGTGAGCTTTACTGACCCCCACCCCACCCCATCTTTGATGGAAGCCTGGCTTCCTAGGAGCCCAGTCTGGGTCAGCACAGCTGGGGCTTAGGCTCCCCCAGCCAGGGAGGCAGCATCGCTGCTGACTGTTCTTGTGTGGCTGGAGAAGGCCTTGTGTCCTGCGGTGTGGTGGGCTGAGGAATTGTAAGGACCTATTTAGCAAAAGGCTTTCATTAAAGTTAAACTGTCCCTGCTCCCCTTCCCACGGGGGATTCACTTAAAAACAGGTCCTAGAAACCAGCTCCAGGTCACGACGCCCAGATACAAGGGTGGGTCAGGCCAGGTGGAGACAGCGGATCAGTGGGGGATGCGTACTGTCTCCCTGGTTACCAAGGAGTATGGGCCCCGCCCTTTGGGAGCCCTTTTGGCGCCAATCCCAGCCAAGGTGTGATAGGCTGGGTCAAATGTCTACTAGGGTCAATTGTAACTCCACTGGTCACCTGCATCACTGTGGACTTTCCTGTGTGTGTTACAATCTCATCGGTCACCTGTGCGTGGCCAGGCCCGACCGCATGGCCTTTGCCCTTCGAAGCCAGTCTGTGAAACAGAGAGGGGTCGCCCTCTCTTGGAAGAGGTGTGGCCCCGAACATTCGGTTAGATTCCTGACGCTTGGCATGAAATAAAGCTTTGCTTGACCTTCGCTTTGTATCAGTCTCGCTCCTTTGATCACGGACCCATTATTGGGGCACAACAGGAATCCCCTCCAGAGACCCAGAGCCCAGGCCTGAAAGCTGTGAACGGTACTTTCTAGGGCAAAAGGAAGCTTGTGGATATGGTTCAGTGGAGACGGGTAGACTGTCTTGGCCCTCGATGTCATCACGATCGTCTTTGCGAGATGGAAGCGGATGGGGGTTCGGTTAGAGAAGAGAAGGCGAGTGACGGTGGGGACAGAGACCAACAAGCACAGGAATGCGGCGCCCCGAGAATTCTCCCCCGGAACCTCTGGAAGGAACGTGCTTGTGAACACCTCGATTTTAATCCCCGAGACTCCGCCCAAGCTTCGGCCCCCATAGCGTGGTGCTTGCGGTTCAAGCCTTCAGCCTGTGCTGAGACCCTTTCCGTCCTCTGTCGCCGAGATGATCTCCACGTCCCCGACATACCACCATCAGCGCCAACGTCCAGGCCGCCTCCTCCCGGGGGGCAGCGTGCGGGGGAGGCGGCTCATCCGGGAGCAGCGGCCCCGGCTCTGCCGGCGGGTGCTGGGGCATGGCAGGCCTGGCTCATCCTGCCCGGCAGGCCCCTCCGCCCAGCGGCTGGCCACGGGCCCTCGTGGTGCAGCCTCCAGGACTGGGAACCGGGCTGGGAGCGGGGAGGTTCTGGTACCAGTGCCAGGTCCTGCCGCAGGCCCGGCCCAGACAGCAGACCACCTCTCACACACGCTGCGCGCCCTTTGGTCCAAGTCCAGAGTGAGGGTCACCGAGCTGTCCCGGAAGTCCTGGCCCTCAAGGTCGAGGCTGGATGGAGGCGTGCTGTCACTTCAGCCACATTCTTCTGGTCAAAATAAGGGACAGCGCCGGTTCCCACGCCAAGGGATGATGCCTGGGCCTCCTTTCCTGGGGAGGGCCCCGGGCGAGTCTCCGTGTGGCTGCTGGGTCAGCGGCCACGCGTCCTCTGGCAAGGCGGGCGCGCCTGCTTCCGTGGGGGCTGGGAGGCTCAGCGCCCGTGTGTCCACGCGGGGTCCCCGGCTTGGCCTCGAGGCGCCGGTCCGTCAAGAGGACAGCATGTGCTGGGCTCCAGGTGGCGTCCGCGGTGCTGCCCAGTGAGTGGCTTCCCTAAGCCGCAGCGGGGCGTCGCCCAGGGCCCTGCCGGCCGCACCGGGGACCTGGACCTCAGCGACGGTCAGAGGGGACCGCTGCTCACCTAAGGACTTTTCCTTTGGCTGAAATGGAGGTAAAATTGGTTGACAACCTCCTGAGTGAGCCTGCGACCCCTGTCTCACACCCGCGCTCGCCGCAGCGGGGTCCCCACCGGGAGGCCACCGCCGCTGCAGCCGACTCGCTGCGCCCCCCAACCCCGCCCCACGCGGGCCGCGGCTGGCTCCGGCGGGCCCGTCTCCCTGAGCTTGTTTCCGCGTGTGCCGAGATCCCACGTTCCTTCCTCCTCCTCTGGTTCCGCGCGGTCACTCCCTCAAGGGCCATCCGTGTGGTGACAGACAGCGGCCTCTCATTCTAGTTTCTGGCTGAGTGATGCTCTACGGGGTGTGTGCGAGCGAGTGTGCGAGAGTGTGAGTGAGCCAGTGAGTGTGTGGGTGTGCGAGCGAGTGAGCGAGACAGTGTGTGGGTGTGAGCCGCCCCCTCTGTCCGCTCCTCCGCGACGGGCACGGGCCGTGTCTCACTGTGTCGATGGTGCTGCTCGGACCCCCCACCCCACCCCGGGTGCAGACAGCGGGTGGAATCCGGGATTCTGTTTTCTCCGAAATACGCAGGAGTGGACTGCCTGAGTCATAGGGCATTTCTGTTCTTCCTTTTCTGAGAAAGTCCGTGCTGTTTTCCGCAGCAGCCACACCGGTTAGCACCCCGCCAGCAGCACACGAGGGTTCCCTTCGCCCACGCGGCCGCCCACGCCTGCTCTTTCCCCGTGTTTCCCACACGCGCTGATCTAACAGGCGGGAGGTGACGTCTCCCTGTGGCTTTGCTTTGCGTTTCCCTGACAATCGGCTGATGTCAAATGTCCTTTCATGTGTCTGTTGGTCGTCCGCATGTCTTGGGAAAAGTGTCTGCCCGTTTTTTCATCAGGTTGCTTGGTGGGTTTGTTGTTGTTGTTGAGTTGCATGAGTTTTTGTGTATTCCGAATATCGACCCCATATCAGGTGGGGGACTTGTAAATATCCTCTCCTGTTCAGGACATTGCCTTTTCCTTTCTGTGATGGTTTCCTTTGCACACAAGCAGGGGGAGAGGCAGAGAGAGGAAGAAACAGACCCCTCGCGGAGCAGAGAGCCCCACGTGGGGCTCGATCCCAGGACCCCGGGATCATGACCTGAGCCGAAGGTAGATGCTCAACCGACTGAGCCACCCAGGTGCCCCACGTGTACCCAGGTCTCTTTTTGTCCTGCGTTGCGGAGGCTCTGTTCGTCCACTTCTGAGGGCTGTTTCTGAGGAGGCCCCTCCACATGTAGATGTGAATTTGTTGCGTCCTTGGAAGGAGGCGAGTTCTGGACCTTCCATGCCTCCGTCTTGTGAAGAACTTTTTAAAATATTTTTTTGTAAGGCAGGTCTTCTAGCAGGAAATTCTCCATCTTTGTCATGGACTGCCTTTATTTTACCTTAATTTCCCAGAGGTCACTTTCCAGAATTTAGGATTCTTGCTCAAGTCATTGAAAGAAGGACTGGAAGTGTCATGTCATTGTTTGCTGCCTCCATTGTTTCTGTCAAGAAGTTAGGTGTTGATCTTACTGGGTTTCCTCACGTGCAAGAAGTCATTTTTATCTTGTGACTTTGGAGGTTTTCTCTGTCTTTTATGATATGCTCCCACAGAGCAGCCACATCCCTTGGCATGTGGCCCTTCTGCGGCAAACAGTCTCCCTTGCACGGAACGTCTTTCACGCTATGATCTCTTCCTTTAGAAAGGAACCTCTTCTTCCAAGGGCCCACCTGATTCAGTAGGTCTCACCCCACATAATCTCCCTTTATGCCTCCTGTAATTACGTATAAATAACTTTATTGTGGCTGTAAAGCCCCTTCCCTTCTTGGATTACACAGGGTATGTCCAGGAGTGCAGGCATCCTTGGGGGCCTTTGAATTCTGCCTGCCACATTGCCGCTTTGAGAGGGGCTGGGCTGGAGGTTCACTGCCCTGAGCCTGTCATTCCTTTGAGCCAAGGTCTCTAGTCTTGGCAGAAATGCCCTCCTCCATAACCCTGAGACTCGGGGAGTTCCTAGTTAGAGGAACTCTTAAAATTGTCATCATGTCCATCGAGCTTTAGGGCAGTCGCTGCCCCATCTCCTGGAACACAGCTGTCAGAGGCGGCCCCCTCCACGGCTGGCTCTGTGAAGCCCCCACCCCCCTCCCTGGAGCTCGCTGTTCCCAGAACCTGCCTGTTAACAAGTGGAAACCGCCCTGAGCAGACCCGCAGAAAGGAAATGACCATGTGAGACAAATACTCCTTGTGACTAAGGGAAGGACAGGCAAAGCGCAGAGCCACCCCATTAGAAGCGCCCGGGTGAGGGAAGGAAGTCCTTCATGGCCTCGAACCTGTGAACCTCACTGCTCCCCTTACGCGGGCTCCCATGCCACCCGGAATCTGCTGCCTTCAGCCCTTTCCCGGGGGTTCCCTGCTGCGCGCCCCGCCCTCTCCCACGACATTGTCTCCGCTGTCTCCCCAAGGGCCCCTGGCCTCCATGTGCGCTGCCCCCCACCCCTGCCCCAGGCTCAGCCCCGGGCTGATGCACTTGCTGACTCACCCCTGTCCCTGGATTCTGGCCTCCCCGGTTTTCATTGTGTGGCTCCTGCTGCCGCTAGGCCAGAAGAGCCCCCTCCTTTAGGCAGCGGGAACGCTCACTCTCCCAGCCCCTTCCGAGGTCGTGCTGGCTGCCACCGCCTTGTGGACCATGCCTGGCCACCCAGCCCCGCAACAGGCACCGGCAGGTGGAGATGCTGCCGCTGGCGGCAGTGGGGTTGCCCGGATCCTCGACTCCCTCTTCCTGCACCACGTCCGTGCCAGGCTGGGATAAAGGAGCTTCCGGTGAACAGACACTTCTCCAAAGAAGACACTTCTCCAGATGGCCAAAAGACGCATGAAAACGTGCTCCACATCACTCAATATCAGGGACATACAGATCAAAGCCACAATGAGATCCCACCTCACAGCAGCCAGAATGGCTAAAATCAACCACTCAGGAAACGACAGATGCTGGCGAGGATGCGGAGGAAGGGGAGCCTCCTGCACTGCTGGTGGGAATGCGAGCTGGTGCGGCCACTCTGGAAAACAGCATGGAGGGTCCTCAGAAAGTTGAAAATTGAGCTACTCTACGGCCCAGCAGTCCTACTACTGGATATTTACCGTAAAGATACGAATGCAGTGATCCGAAGGGGCATGTGCACCCGAATGTTTACAGCAGCAACGTCCACAATAGCCCAACTGGAAAGAACCAGGATGTCCATCAACAGATGAATGGATCAAGAAGATGTGGTGTCTCACTCTCTCTCTCTCTAATATATGTAATATTTTAGTATTATATATTTAATAGTATCTGATTTAATTTAACAATATTTAAGATTAATAATATATATAATTATATAATATTAATGATATATATTCACATATATATAAATACTATGCAGCCATCAAAAAGGAAATCTTGGGGGGCGCCTGGGTGGCTCAGTGGGTTAAAGCCTCTGCCTTCGGCTCAGGTCATGATCTCAGGGTCCTGAGATCGAGCCCCGCATCGGGCTCTCTGCTCAGCGGGGAGCCTGCTTCTCCCTCTCTCTGCCTGCCTCTCTGCCTGCGTGTGGTCTCTGTCAAATAAATAAATAAAATTAAAAAAAAAAAAAGGAAATCTTGGGCGCCTGGGTGGCTCAGTTGGTTGGGCCACTGCTTTTGGCTCAGGTCATGATTCCGCACTCCCGAGATCGAGTCCCCCCTCAGGCTCCCGGCTCCACGGGGGGTCTGCTTCTCCCTCTGACCTTCTCCCCGCATGTTTTCTCTCGCTGTCTCTCTCACATAAATAAAATCTTAAAAAAAAAAAAAGAAAGAAAAGAGAAATGAAATCCTGCCATTGGCGACGACGTGGATGGAACTGGAGAGTATCGTGCCGAGCGAAGTCAGTCAGTCGGAGAAAGGCAGGTTCACATGAGCTCTCTGATAGGAGGAATTCGAGAAACAAGGAAGGGAAGGAAAAATAAAGTAAGATGAAGCCAGAGAGGGACACAAGCCATGAGAGACTCTTAACCACAGGAAACAAACAGAGGGCTGCTGGAGGGGAGGGCTGGGCGCGGGGTGGCTGGGGATGAGCATGAAGGGGGCGCGGGCGGGTGGGCGGCGGGTGTTGTAGGACACTGATGGCTCACTGAGCTCCACGTCTGAAATGGAGAATACGCTATATGTTAACTGAAGCTAAATTAAATTAAAGAAAAAAAGCAGCTTTTCCCCTGCAGAAGGGGCTTCCTAGAGGGACTCTAGGCCCGAGTCATTGGGCTGTCAGGGGCCAGAGGTCAGAGGTCAGCGGTCAGGTGTGCCCTACTCAAGGCGATCGGAACTGCCAGGCCCCGGAATGCGGCCGAGGCACGGGGGCAGGGAGGCCACTGACCTCACAATGACGGGGTCCGGTCCACTGTCCCCGGCCAGCCCGCCAGCTGCTGGCAGCTGCCGCCCCTGATGCCGGGCATGTCCCTCCTGAGCAGCTACGAGGGCCTGCGGCAGGAGATCCAGCGGCTGGCGCAGGAGAACGAGGAGCTGCGGCGGCTGGTGCAGCTCATCCAGGAAAACCAGGAGCTGAAGCTGGTGCTTCGGAACCGGGGCAGCAGCCTGGGCTTCTGCAGCTCAGGGATCCTAGCTGAGGTGGCTGCTAGCCCCCGGCCGTCCCGGAGGAGAACCATCAAGTTCAAGGATGCCGAAAGAGGTGAGAAGCGCCAGGGCCTGTGGAGCTTCACTCAGTCAACTTGTGCCAAGAGCCTGGAAAGTGGGGTAAGCCCTGCTTCCAAGGGCAGCAGCCTGTCAGGAATGGAAGGTGCTGGGGGACCGATATGAAGAAGGGCAGCCGTGAGAAAGTGGTGTTGGAGCAGGGCTGGACCCAAGTGAGGGAGCCACAAGGCTGGGGTTGAGCTGAGAGTTAGTCTGTGCAAAGGCCCTGAGGTGGCAGCAAGCTGGGTGTGTTGAGGCGTCGTGCTGAGCCAGCGCTGGTGAAGGGGAGGGCAGGCGAGGACCAGGAAGGCCCTGCAGGTCGGAAGGAACCTGACCGCAGGATCTGGGCCTCTGGGGCTCCCGGCCTGATGGGATGGGGTGGGTGAGGTTCGTTCTCCTGTTGAGAAGTGACAGGCTTGGCTAGGGCAGGGGCCTGAAGGCTGAGGTGAGGAGGTGGGTGAGGGCAGCTCCCAGGCTTTAGCCTCAGCTCTGTAAGTAGGGCACTGTCCCTGGTGCGGGCAGGCTCAGGGGACCCCAGTCTCATGGGGACAGGCACCATGCTGCAGGGAAGCCTCTGGCTGTGCAGATCCACAGGGAGATATGGGGAGGGGGCATGCCAGTCCTGGCACCGGCTTCCATCCCTGCTGCTGAGGGACCTGAGGCAACAACAGGGGAGACAGTGTGACCGGAGCTGGGACTTACACTCGGGGCTGCTCTGTCCAAACGCTGCAGGCAGGGTCACTGCAACAGCTTGCTTCCCACAGTCCTGTAGCCTGGGAGTCCGAACTCAGGGTGCTGGCGGGGCTCTCGGTGGGGCTCTGCGGTTGGCTTAGAGCTGGCCGCTGTCTAGCGCGTCTGCAGCTTCTGGAGAGAGCAAGCCGTTTCTTCTTACAGGGGCGCTAATCCCACCCTGGGGCCCCACTCTCATGACTTCATCACCTCGCATAGATCCCGCCTCCAAACCCCATCACGGTGTGGGGTAGGTAGGCTCCAACATACGCATTTTGAGGGGACGCCATTCAGGGCATAGCAGAGGGGCCCTCCTCGGAACACTCGCATCAAGAAGTGTGCTGAAGGAGGCTGGCAGGAGGAAGTCGGGGAGCAAGTCAGGAGCCCATCACGGTAGGTGCTTCCCACACACACAGCTGGGGGACGGGGGACGCACGGGGTGGTCAGAGCGGGACCGGGCACTGGGATGTCTGGGACCTTCTTTGGTCTTACCAGCTATGATCTCAATGGAGGTGAGGTCAAGAGAGCCAGGACACGAGTGGGGCGGAGGATAGACCCCGCCGGGGAGGCGCAGCCCAGGGACGGAGCCGCTGGGCGCTGCTGGAAGGGCGTGGGTGGGGACTTCAGCAGGTGTGCGCTGACGAGGACGATCATCAGCCACAAGGGGAAGATGGTGCGGTGTGTGAGGGGAGGGGGGCGTGGCTGGGTGGCACTGAGAAGGCTTGCCCAGGTGGTGGAGGATGTGGGTCGTGGAAGTCTCCGGATAGATTCTCAGCTGAGGGCCCAGTCGGAGAGGCCGTGTGGGGGATTTGGTGGGATGATCACCCAGTCATGTGGACGAGTGCATGGGCTGTCCGCCGGGCAGCTGCTGTACGGGAACGAAGGAGATATGGTGGGGCCGCAGGCGGGGGTTCTGACTGAAAGGGAGCTGCTGACCACCACCTTGTGGTTTGCTCAGAGCAAGCAGAGGTAGAGCTCCTGTGTGGTGGCTGTACTGATTATGGGGGGCCCCAGCTGGGCGAGAGGGACGGGGGAGGTGTGGGAGCTCAAGTCCTCCACGCTTGGCCCAGGCAGGGCTGGATGTGGGGAGACACCCTCTGGAGCCTGGGCTGGTGGAGGAGGCCATGGGCCACCAGCAGAAGGTGTGAGGAGACCTGGGCACTGCTCTGAGTCACTGAATCTAGGGTCCAGTTCTTTCAAAACCATGTCTCCTCCCTCCCCCACCACATGGAAGGGGACGCTGAGGCTGCCAAAGGCCTGCAGGCAGATGGGAGCTCCCTGCTGCAGCCTGGGGTGCACCCCAAAGCCTGTGGTCCCCACCCGGCCCACCTCCCGCCCACCTGCAGGGACCAAGCAGGGCTGGCAAGTTTCCTAGGGGACAGGGGAGCTTGTTGGGGGGGCCCTGCTGGCCTGGCTACCCGGCCTGGCACATGAGGTGAAGCCCTCTCCACCCGCTGTCCCCTCTGCCTGAGACACCCCCCCATCCCCTCCACCGCACACACACATTGTTCCCTCTAGGGAGTGGGAAAGTTTGAGCCCACAGTTTGAGCCCACTCCAAGCTCGGGCACCTCTCTGCCATTGGGGAACAGCCAGCGTGGGAGAGCCGTCTGCCTCCTCAGGGCACTCCCCGCAGCTTCTGGGACATCAGCCCGTATGTTGTGGGGGTCCTGCTGCTCCAGCCTCGGCTGCGGCGGGGTTAGCCTTGGACGGGCAGCAGGGGTGTTGATAGCTTGGGGGGGGGGGGCCCTTGCCCGCAGCATCTGCAAGCACGCGGGGAGCAAGGGGTTCTGCAGGGCGCGCCCCCCCACCCGCGCTCCTTCCCGCCGGCGCCCTGGCCCCATTCCCGCGGCGGAGCCGCCTCGTGCCAGCGCAGCTCGGGCTGGCATTTCTTTGCCGCGCGTTCTGCTCTCCCTGCCCCGGGGCTTCCGGAGTGGGCCCCGGGGCTCCTAGGCTCGGCGACCTCTGGGCCGGCTTGGGGCCTGACGGCCGGCGGAACGGAGGTGCCCGGAGGCCGGGGACGCGCCAGCACCGCGCCGCGCCTGGCCCCGCTCCGCCCCGCGCCCCGCCGTGTCCCCGGGTGGCTCCTGGCGGAGGAGGGAGGCGGTTCCCGGCGAGCCGAGCCTTACGCAACCGGGAGGGCCGTGCGCGCCCGGACCGGTCGTGCGGGGGGCGGGCTCCGCTTCCGGGCAGGGGACGGGACGGGGCGGGGCGGGAGCGCGGGGCCCGCAGACCGCCGACCGCTCGGAGCCGACCCGCCAGGTGGGCCCCGCACCCGCGCGCCCGGGCCCCTCTCCTCGCCGCCCTGCCCCGGCCGCGCGACCCCCGCCGCTCCGCGCCTCTCGGCCCCGCCCCGGCCCGCCCCGCCGTCTGCGCGGGCCCCGCCCCGCGTCCCCCAGGGCCCGGGCCCGAAGGTCGCGCAGCTGCGAGTGGGGCTTCCCCCGCCCGCCCCCGGCCCCCGTGCCTCTTCGTGCCAAAAGAGCCCAGGCCCCCCGGCCCGTGGGCTTCCGTGGCGCGTCCCCCTCCGAAAGACCTGCTCCGGGCGCGCTGGGAGCCGGGTAATGCAGGCCACTAGGCCGCCGGACCCACCCTGCCCTCTGAGCTGGGTCTGCAGCTCCCGCTCTGCCCAGGGCTCCTTCGGGACCTGGAACCCCCCCCCCCCCCGCCCCGCCTGCCCCTCCCCATCCCATCTCTACCCAAGGCTGCCAGCCCGCCGATGCCCCGCTGGGCCTGTGGCCTGATCGGCGGTCTCCGTCCAGTTCTTCCCGGACTACCGGCTGAAGAGTCGCTGCTGGACTCCAGCCCCATCATCATGGGCAGCCCCGAGGGGCGTTTCCACTTTGCCATCGACCGGGGAGGCACCTTCACAGATGTCTTTGCCCAGTGCCCCGGGGGGCACGTGAGGGTCTTGAAGCTGCTCTCAGAAGATCCTGCCAACTATGCAGACGCACCGACTGAAGGCATCCGCCGCATCCTGGAGCAGGTGGCCAGGGCAGGAAGGCGGGGTGTGGTGGGACCTGGGGCCCAGAGGCCTGACACCGACCATGGGGTTCCCAGGAGGGGGGCATGCCACTGCCTCGGGACCGGCCGCTGGACACCAGTCGCATTGCCAGCATCCGCATGGGCACCACAGTGGCCACCAACGCCTTGCTGGAGCGGCGCGGGGAGCGGGTGGCCCTGCTGGTCACACGTGGCTTCCGAGACCTGCTGCACGTGGGCACCCAGGCCCGAGAGGACCTCTTTGATCTGGTGAGCTCACCCACTCCAGCTGGTGGCTGGGCCCAGCAGCTCATGTTTCTCGGGGATGCCATGGTCCCTTGGGGAGGGATGTCCTTGGTCAGTGCTGGCCCAAGGCCATCAACTGATAGGCAGAGGGGAGGTTCCAGCACTCGTGGCAGGCACTGTGTCCCCCAAGCCCTCGGAGTGCTCACAGGTAGTGCTGTTCTTGTCTGCCACCATGCCCTGTCCTGGACTAGGGTGTGGAGCGACACAAGACAGACCTTACAGGGTGAGGGGTAGGAGCCCACCCTCCTGACCCTCCCCTTCGTGGTTGGTGGAGGGAGCTGCCCCTGTGGGGGTGGGCCCTTGGCTACACTCAGGTGCCTGGGAGTGGGGAGCCGGTCCCTGGGTGGGCCTTGCTGGGGCCGCCCTGTCTGACCGTGTCTCCTGGGCCTGTTGGGACACATCCCCTGGCCTGCACTGCCCCACCCACGCAGGGCCCCAGCAAGGACCCTCAGGCCTGGGCGTCCTCTGAGTCTCTGCCTGCCCCCAGGCCGTGCCCATGCCTGAGGTGCTGTACGAGGAGGTGCTGGAGGTGGAGGAGCGCGTGGTGCTGTACCGCGGGGAGCCCGGTGCCGGGACACCTGTCAAAGGTGCGGGGGGCCTCCCGGCTTAGGGTGCGGGGTTGCCTCCGGGGCCTCCAACAGGGTGGTAACGGGCTTCCCGGCAGGCCGCACAGGGGACCTGCTGGAGGTGCAACAGCCCGTGGACCTCGGGGGTCTGCGCGGGAAGCTGGAGGGGCTCCTGGCTCGAGGCATCCGCAGCCTGGCGGTGGTGCTCATGCACTCCTACACGTGAGTGCGGGCTGCGGGGGCTGGGGCGGGCGGGAGGTGCGGGTGAAGGCAAGGACTGCTGGCTCCTGTTGCAGGTGGGCGCAGCACGAGCAGCAGGTGGGCGCACTGGCCCAGGAGCTGGGTTTCACGCACGTGTCCCTGTCCTCGGAGGCCATGCCCATGGTGCGCATCGTGCCGCGGGGGCACACGGCCTGTGCCGATGCCTACCTGACACCCACCATCCAGCGCTACGTACAGGGTTTCCGCCGCGGCTTCCAGGGCCAGCTCAAGGTGAGCCCCTCACCCCGCCCCACCTCCTCCCAGCCACCCCCAGCCTGAGCCGGCCCCGTCCCCCTCACTGGCCACCTGCTCACCCCAGGATGTGCGGGTTCTGTTCATGCGCTCGGACGGCGGCTTGGCACCCACGGATTCCTTCAGCGGCTCCCGCGCTGTGCTGTCTGGACCCGCGGGGGGCGTGGTTGGCTACTCGGCCACCACCTACCGGGTGGAAGGCGGCCAGCCTGTCATTGGCTTTGACATGGGAGGTAGGAAGGCTGCGGGGGGTGGGGGGGCAGGCAGTGCGGGGGTGTCTGCGTCTGTGAGTCACTCCTCGTGTCCCTCCCCCGAACAGGCACGTCCACTGATGTGAGCCGTTATGCTGGAGAGTTCGAGCATGTCTTTGAGGCCAGCACAGCGGGTGTCACCCTCCAGGCCCCCCAGCTGGACATCAACACAGTGGCGGCGGGTGGGGGCTCCCGCCTCTTTTTCAGGTCAGCCCCTGCCCCTGGGCTGGGCCCCCCAGCCCTTCCTCCCAGGGCACCTCTGAGTGCAGCCCACCCTGTCCCAGGTCCGGCCTCTTTGTGGTGGGGCCTGAGTCTGCAGGAGCCCATCCCGGCCCCGCCTGCTACCGCAAAGGTAGGAGCTGCTGTCTGCCCGGCCAGGGCCCCGCCCCTTCATCCCAGCCCCCGCTGCCCAGTCCTGGGCCCCGTCTCCACCCCCCAACCCCCACCCCTTGCACACCTCCCAGGGGGGCCCGTGACAGTGACGGATGCCAATCTGGTTCTGGGTCGCCTACTGCCTGCCTCCTTCCCCTGCATTTTTGGGCCTGGAGAGGACCAGCCGCTGTCCCCTGAGGCCTCCCGAAAGGCCTTGGAGGCTGTGGCTACCGAGGTCAACAGCTTCCTGACCAATGGGCCTTGCCCAGCCTCTCCCTTGAGCCTGGAGGAGGTGGCCATGGGGTTCGTGCGTGTGGCCAATGAGGCCATGTGTCGGCCGATCCGCGCACTCACGCAGGTATGCTCCCTCCATGCCTGCGCCCCCTCCCGTGCCTCCCACTCAGGCAATGCCAGCGGGGGGAGGGCTGGGCGGCCAGACAGGGTTAGGGTCTGCCACCGACCCCCTTCTGGTTTCCCAGGCACGAGGCCATGACCCCTCGGCCCATGTTCTGGCCTGCTTTGGGGGAGCTGGTGGGCAGCACGCTTGTGCCATTGCCCGGGCCCTGGGCATGGACACTGTGCACATTCACAGGTACGTGTGGGAGTGGCACCCGTGTCCTAGGCTGGGGCGCTGGCGTCAGGAGGTGTCTCACACTGCCGAGGTCCCTGTCCCACAGGCACAGTGGGCTGCTGTCAGCGCTGGGACTGGCCCTGGCGGACGTGGTGCACGAGGCCCAGGAGCCTTGCTCCTTGCCTTATGCGCCTGAGACCTTTATGCAGCTGGACCAGAGGCTGAGCTGCCTGGAGGAGCAGTGCGTGGACGCTCTGCGGGCCCAGGGCTTTCCCAGGTGGGGAGCGAGGGGCGGGCTGGGGGGCACCGGGCCAGGCCAAGGCCTGTATCCCAGCGCCCTGCCCCCCAGGTGGATTGACCGCCCGATTTCCCAGATGGTGCTGGGGCCCATGGGGCAGTGGTCAAGGAGGGCTGGGGAAGGCAGGACAGGAGTCCCGTTAGGCGGCCCTGTGTGAGCGCCCCTCTGGCCCCTGCCCCAGGTCCCAGATCAGCACTGAGAGCTTCCTGCACCTGCGCTACCAGGGCACCGACTGCGCCCTGATGGTGTCTGCACACCAGCACCCGGCCACAGCCCGCTCGCCCAGGGCTGGCGACTTTGGGGCCGCCTTTGTGGAGAGGTTGGCAACCGCGCGTCCCTGGGGGCACTGGTGGGAGGCCCACCAGCCTGGCCGCCCTGCTCTGAGAGTTCCCTCGGGGCTGGGGACATGCAGGTACATGAGGGAGTTTGGATTCGTCATCCCTGAGCGGCCCGTGGTGGTGGACGACGTGCGCGTGAGGGGCACAGGCCGAAGTGGCCTTTGCCTTGAGGATGTGGCCAAAGCTCAGACTGGGCCTCCCCGGGTGGACAAGGTGGGTGGCTCTGCATCTGCCCACCTCCCACACCCACAGGGACGTGGGGCCGGGTGTGGGCGGGCGGGGAGACCCAGGAGGGAGCCGGACCCCAGAAGCGCACTCAGCCCCCCACCCGCCCACCCACACCCACACCCACACCCACACCCACAGGGACGTGGGGCCAGGTGTGGGCGGGCGGGGAGACCCAGCAGGGAGCTGGACACTGGAAGCGCACTCAGCACCCCCTCCTCAGATGACCCAGTGCTACTTTGAGGGGGGGTACCAGGAAACCCCCGTGTACCTGCTGGGAGAGCTGGGCTTCGGGCACAAGCTTCAGGGGCCCTGCCTCATCATCGACAGCAACAGGTGGGCTGATGCCTGGTGAGGGTGGGGCCATGGCTGCGAGGGCTGGGGGCACAGCTGCCAGAGCTCGAGGGAGCTCGGGGTCCTGGTGGAGGGTTCTCGGGCCCGAGACTACAGACTATGGGGGACTCTAGGGTCCCATTAGGGTGGACGTGGGCCCAGCCTGGGGATGTGTGGTGTCAACTTGGGAAGGGGGCTCTGCGCTGGCGTGGCACCTCCAGCCTCTTGTGCCCCTGCCCTCAGCACGATCCTGGTGGAACCGGGCTGTCAGGCAGAGGTGACCGAGACGGGGGACATCCGCATCTCTGTGGGGGCTGAGGCCCCAAGCACAGTGGGGGCCCAGCTTGACCCCATCCACCTGTCCATCTTCTCACACCGCTTCATGAGCATTGCTGGTCAGTGGCTGCCCCCGTCTGTGGGAGAGTGTGTCCAGGGCAGAGGGGAGCAGGCGGTATGGCCCTCGGGGGTGTGTGGAGAGAGGCGGGGTGTGACCCAGGGGAAGGTGGGCGGTGTGGCCCAGCGCTGGGATGGCCAGTCCCCCGGCACCGGTGAGTACCTAGGTCCCACCGGCAGCCATGAGGTCTGTGGACAGGAGGTGGGCTCAGCCTAGTGAACCTGTCCTTGCGGGATCGGGCTGGGGCTGCTCGAGGCCCTGAGTCCTGTGCCTGGGCACTGGCTTCCTACTGTGCTGGGCACGCTGGAGGGGGACGGGTGGGGTCTCAGGGCTGGGGCTGCGCCTGAGTCCTGTGCCTGGGCACTGGCTTCCTACTGTGCTGGGCACGCTGGAGGGGGACGGGTGGGGTCTCAGGTTCTCGGTGAGGCTCCAGGCAGGATGGAGAGGAAGGGGGTGGCCCTCACATGGGCATCGTGGCCCGGCTGCGGCCTCTCTGGGTGCACATGAGCCACTGCCACCCTGGGCGCCCCTGGAAGGCGGCAGGTCGACGTCTGGCTGGTGTGCGCGTCGGCCGGCTGCACTGGGGGTGGGGCCAGCGGCTGCCCGTCACTCTGTGCCCCCAGAGCAGATGGGCCGCATCCTGCAGCGAACAGCCATCTCCACCAACATCAAGGAGCGCCTGGACTTCTCCTGCGCCCTCTTCGGGCCGGATGGGGGGCTGGTGTCCAATGCCCCCCACATCCCCGTGCACCTGGGTGCCATGCAGGAGACCGTGCAGTTCCAGGTTTGGCGGGTCCCCCCCTGCTTTCCCTGGCCCCCCCAACCCTTGCCCCTTCCAACCCTGGGCTGTCTCCTGGCCTCAGATCCAGCAGCTGGGGGCTGACCTCCACCCTGGCGACGTGCTGCTGAGCAACCACCCCAGCGCCGGGGGCAGCCACCTGCCGGACCTGACCGTCATCACGCCGGTGAGGACCTCCTCCGCTGGGGCGGCCCCGGGGGTGAGGCTGGCCGAGCAGCTGACGCTCGCTCTGTGCCGCCAGGTGTTTTGGCCAGGTCAGACTCGGCCCGTGTTCTACGTGGCTAGCCGTGGGCATCACGCTGACATCGGGGGCATCACGCCGGGCTCCATGCCACCCCACTCCACCACACTGCAGCAGGAGGGCGCTGTCTTTCTGTCGTTCAAGCTCGTCCAGGGGGGCGTCTTCCAGGAGGAGGGTGAGTGGGGTAGGGCAGGAGTTGGTGAGCCGGACGCGGGGCTGCTCCTGACAGCCAGGCCAGGGGGGATACTGGGACACTGCCTAGCGGCCCAGGCCTGCCTTGAGCCTGGGGGGTGGGTCACGACCCCACAGTGGTTGCAGACCGTCTCTCAGAGATGACCAGAGGCTCTGAGGCACATTCTGCCTGGGCCCAGGAAGGCCTCAGTGATGTTGGGGGTGGGGAGCTGGCCAGGATACCCATGGGACTGGCCAAAGGAGGGAGAGAAACCTGTTACAAAGTAGGCAGTGGCCCACGGTGGTTAGTCTGTGCTGCGTTTGCACTGGGTCTGGGGGCTGCAGAGAGCGGTGAGGGCAGGGCCCAAGGACTGCGGGCTCTTAGAGAACTTTCCTGGGCTTGGGTCTGAGACACTGGGTGGAGGGGTGGCTGTGAAGGGCTTCAGCGGGCCTGCACTGGTCTGCCTGCACACCACGAGAGCCCCCAGCCTGCGTGCCGAATGGGTGGGTGTTAAAGGGTGGCCCAGAGGCCAAGCTGAGGTTAGTGAGGGGCAGCCACGGTTGCCCTGGGTGGTGCTGACCCTCGAGGTGGGCAGCAGGCATCACAGTAGGGACAACTGTCTCCGAGATCAAGGTTGGCATTGGGGGGGATTGGTGGACGGGGCGAGGAGTCAAGTTTGGACAACTAGGGGTTGGAGGGAGGCTTCGACAACAGGCGGGCACAGGGCAGCTACATGGAAATCAGGGCAGGGTTTGCAGTGTGGCCCAGGACACAGGGGCAGTGGCAAACACAGCTGGTGAAGGCGGCAGGGGTCTGGGAGCCTAGGGGGGCATCCCAGAGTGAGGGCACGTGCTGTGGGCAGGGTGGAGGGTAGAGCAACA
The DNA here is from genome assembly GCF_022355385.1 of Mustela nigripes. Lineage (NCBI taxonomy): Eukaryota > Metazoa > Chordata > Mammalia > Carnivora > Mustelidae > Mustela > Mustela nigripes. The sequence goes on along the minus strand of NC_081559.1, from coordinate 197,097,024 downwards.
GAGCTGCAGGCCGCTGTCACACACACAGAGTGACCCAGGCCTGGCCACCCTCTTGGTTGGGGTGTGGGGAGCAGAGGGCAAGGGGCAAGAATCATGGGAGGGACATGAGCAGGTGCATGACAGAGGACGCAGTGGCCAGGGCCCAAGGGAGTACTGTACCTCAGACTAGGGAGAGGTCTCTGGGGCTCCCAGATTTGTTTGGGGGGACACGAGGCACAGAGAGACCCCTTCACAGTGGTGGAGAGAGCCACACCTCGTGGGGCAGTGTGGTTGGGGGAGGGTCATGGAAGAGGGGAGGGAAGGCCAGAAAGGGAAGGGGGTGTGTGGCAGGTGGTGGGGGGTGGCAGGTGGCGGGGACCCGGGGCAGGGAGAATTAAAGACGGAGGCAGGGTTTGCTGAGGGAGGAGCCCCTGCCAGCCCCCGGAGCCTCCAGCTCCTATGAGGTCACAGGCAAAGCTGCCTGTCCTCGTCTGGGGTACCTTGGGGGGTTGAAGTGTGGGAAGGAGAAGGTTGAGCAGATGGGAGGGGGCTGGGGGAGAGCCCGTGAAGGGCCAACATGGGGTGCCCCGCACAGTGCCCAGTGGAGGTGTGGAGGTGTGGAGCGGGGCACCAGGGAGCCCCGGGGGCTCGGGGGTCTCAGTGGTGACCTCCTCTGTCCAGCGGTGACTGAGGCCCTGCGGGCTCCAGGCAAGATTCCCGGCTGCAGCGGAACTCGGAACCTGCACGACAACCTGTCGGACCTGCGAGCGCAGGTGGCAGCCAACCAGAAAGGCATCCAGCTGGTGGGGGAGCTCATTGGGCAGTACGGGCTGGACGTGGTGCAGGCCTACATGGGCCATATTCAGGTGGGCCCAGCGCGCCTGGGCAGGGGGCAGCTGGGTGGGGAGGTGGGGGCGCCGGCACCATCTGGAAGATGTATGACTGCCCACAGAACATTCTGTCTGCCAGGCAAACGCAGAGCTGGCCGTGCGGGACATGCTGCGGGCCTTCGGAACCTCCCGGCAGGCCCGGGGCCTGCCCCTGGAGGTGTCTGCAGAGGACCACATGGACGACGGCTCCCCCATCCGCCTGCGCGTGCAGATCAACCTGAGTCAGGTCAGGCGGCGGCGGCGGGCCGTCGGAGGAGGGTTTGGGAGGCTCGGCCGCCAGGCTGCGGCTGACCCCTCCACTACCCCCGCGGGCAGGGCAGCGCCGTGTTCGACTTCAGCGGCACCGGGCCGGAGGTGTTCGGCAACCTCAACGCCCCGCGGGCCATCACGCTGTCGGCGCTCATCTACTGTCTGCGCTGTTTGGTGGGCCGCGACATCCCGCTTAACCAGGTGCGCGTGCGCGTGTGCTGTCGCCCTGAACCGTCCTGGGGGCGTAGGCGACCCCACAGAGGGCTGATCTCGGGGTAGGCGCGGGGATATTCCCCGAGCGCCCTGAGAGCTGGCCCCTCCCCTCAGGGCTGCCTGGCGCCGGTGCGCGTGGTGATTCCTAGAGGCTCCATCCTGGACCCGTCCCCCGAAGCGGCCGTGGTGGGCGGCAACGTGCTCACGTCCCAGCGCGTGGTGGACGTCATCCTGCAGGCCTTCGGGGCCTGTGCCGCCTCGCAGGTGCGGCGGGTGGGTGGGCGCGCTCGGGCATGTTGCAGGCGGTGCCCCTCTAGCCCAGTGCAAATGCCACCTGCCCCTGCCAGGGCTGCATGAACAATGTGACCCTGGGGAATGCCCACATGGGCTACTACGAGACGGTGGCTGGCGGCGCGGGCGCGGGCCCCGGCTGGCACGGGCGCAGCGGCGTGCACAGCCACATGACCAACACGCGCATCACCGACCCGGAGATCCTGGAGAGCAGGTGCGCTGCGGCGGCGGGGGCGGGGCGGGGCGGGGGCGGGGCCGGCCGCACTAAGTCCCCGCCCCGGGCAGGTACCCAGTCATCCTGCGCCGCTTCGAGCTGAGGCTGGGGTCTGGGGGTCGCGGCCGCTTCCGGGGCGGCGATGGCGTCATCCGCGAGCTGCTCTTCCGCGAGGAGGCGCTGCTGTCCGTGCTGACCGAGCGCCGAGCCTTCCGGCCCTACGGCCTCCACGGTGAGCGGCCCGAGCCCCTGCCCCCGGGGCCCCTGCAGCCGGGTGTCGTCCTGTCTCCCCACCAACCTCCCCTGTCCCTCCCCTCCTGGCCCCGTGGGTTGCCCTCACCTCGCCTCTTCCGGCAGGCGGCGAGCCTGGCGCGCGTGGCCTAAACCTGCTTATCCGCAAGGACGGCCGGACCGTGAATCTGGGGGGGAAGACGTCGGTGCCCGTGTACCCCGGGGTAAGGACTGCGCCCCATCCTTTCTTTCTCCCGCTAGCCCCCCATTGATCCGCCTTCCGCAGAGTGAGCAGAGTTGCAAAGATGACCGGAAACTGAATTTAATTTGGTTTCTGAAGGGCAGAGGGCGCGCGCTGGGCCTCCGTGGTCCAGGCGGGCCGCCGTGGAGGAAGGGGTGGCTGGCTGGGGCCGCAGCGGGAGGCAGTCTGGCGGGGAGGGCATGCCCGCGCTGAGCCTGTCCCCCTGTTCCACAGGACGTGTTCTGCCTGCACACACCGGGCGGTGGGGGCTACGGGGACCCGGATGACCCCGCCCCGCCGCCACCGCCGCCGGGGTCGCCCCAGCAGCCCCCAGCCTTCCCCGAGCGCGGCAGCGTCTACGAGTACCGCAGGGCCCAGGAGGCAGTGTGAGGCACGGCCCCCACAATAAACAGCTCTTAAGGCGCCCCGTCCCCGCGGCAACTGGCCAGGCTCACGCTCTGCCTCCGTGTCCGTCTTTCCACCCGGGCCAGCGCCTGCGTGCGTGCGTCAGGAGGGCACAGACACTCGGAGCCGAAGTCCCACGGCCAGGTGGTCAGTGAGCCCCGCCAGGGCGGTGCTGAAGGTCACGTGCTCCACCTCCTGGGGGCAGGAGTCAGGCTGAGGGGTCGCCCCAGCTCCGGCCGGCCCAGCGCCCTGAATTCTGCCACTTACTGGGCTCAGCCGGCCTCCGGCCACTCCCCGGTACATGACATAGTCCACGCGCCGGCCCCGCCAAGGCTTAGTCCGGGGGCCCTCGCCTGGAGGGCCTGCCAGGTAGCGGTGGCGCCCCTCCTCCTGCTCCAGGGCCCTGAGGACGGGCGGTGTCATCACGGCCAGAGGCCAGGGCTCCCCTCCGTGCTGGGCGGTGCCGGACCCCAGGTGTGCACTCACCTCCGCAGCATCTCGGAAGAGCAGGCCACCGAGTGGCGCAGGGTGGAGGTGTTCAGCATCGTGCCTGGGGCGGGGCGGAGAGGGCGGTCATGGGGGGGGGGCGCCGAGTCCCCAGAGCCCTCCCTAGGACCGCTCCCCGCCCGGGCGCCGTACCCAGGGCCCAGGGCTGCTCCCGGCGAGTGCCCAGCCGGCAAGGGTCCCGGAAGTGGCTGAAGAGCTCGTGCTCCTGCTCCTTTGCGTGGTCTGCGGGGGCGAGGCCAGCGCTCGGTGGGCGGGGCCAGGCGCTGATCCCGCCCCCTGCGGCTTCCCCCTCACCTAAAGAACAGTTGTCGAAGTTTAGGTCACCCAGAAGCACGCTGAAGGCCACGGCATCGCCCCCCGGGCAGCTCTGGGCTTCAAACTGTTGGATCCAGTCCAGCAGAAGCGTCAGCTGTTGGCAGCGCAAGGGCACGTCCCCTGCGGGGGTGGGGGAGGAAGGCTGAGTCTGGATGCGCACCCCACCCCGGCCTCCGCCCGGCCCCGACCTGCGAGCCCAGCAGGGCACTCCACCACCCGGCTCACGGTGCTTCGGGCCGTGGACAAACGGTGGGGGGAGCGGAGACAAAGACGAGGGCTGGGACCCGCCGCCGCCAGGATGAGAGAGGGGAGACCGCCGGCCCACGTGCTGACCCGTCCACGGGGCTCACCACTCGGCGCATGCAAGTGCGTGCAGTGCAGGAAGCCCACGATGCGGCGCCCGTCCAGGATGCCCACCTGCGCCTGCAACACCGTGGACCGCCCAGCAACGTCGCCTATTCGACCCCACGCCCAGCCCTCTCCCCGCGGCCGGTGGGCTTATACCTGCGCGGAAAGCAGTCCTTTGGAGGCCAGCGCGTCCTCGCGCCGTGCGTGGGGGAAGCATCGGAAGGCGGCGCGCAGCAGCGGATAACGCGAGGCCAGCAGCAGCCCGCTGCCGAGCAGCTTGAGGTGCGGTCCGGGCTGCAGGCCGAAGGAGCCCACGTCGTACAGCACCGGGCCCAGATAGGGCGCTAGGCGGCGGACGAGGCGCTGCGCCGCGCGCAGGTCGAACACCTCCTGCAGGCACACGAAGTCCAGCCCCGCCGGCACCGCGGCTATCAGCGACCCACCGGGCGTCCCCGGCCCTGGCGGACTGCAGCCCGTAGTCCCATAGCGCGAGGGCCGCAGGCCGGCGAGCAGCACGGCGCCCATGGCCTCGGCGCGCCGCTGGCTGTGCCGCAAGTTGTTGAAGCGCGCTAGGCCGTCGGGCAGCAGGCACAGGTTCGCGCTGAGGAAGCCGAAGCAGCGCGCGGGCTCAGCGGAGGGGCGCCAGGGCGCCGGGGGCGTCCAGCACTCCGGAGGGGGCCGGTAGCAGAAGGGGCGGCGCCAAGCTTGCAGGGGCAGCCAGAGCAGCAGGCCGGGCAGGGCGAGGGGCAGGCCGGCCAGGAGCAGCAGCAGCAGCGCCCCCACGGCGCCCGCGGCCGCTCTCAGCGCGCGGCGGCGGTTCGCGCGCGCCAGCGGCGCCCCGCAGCCCAGCAGCTGGTCCAGCGCCCAGTAAGCCGGAAAGAGCAGGGCTCGGGCCAGGCGGTGCAGGGCGTGCAGGGCAGGGTGCGGGAAGGGAGAGGGCCGCAGGGTGCCGGGCGTCGGGGGCCAGTCGGGAGGGGACTGCATGGCGCGCGGGACTTCTTGGCCTCGGGACGACCCCGCGGCTCCGTCGCCTCCAGCGTGCGAATCGATTCGTTGGTGCGTCCGCGGGAGCTGCAGGGGAGTCGCAGGTCAAGGCTACGTGGCGCAGCCTCTGCGCGGAGCCGGGAAGGTGCTGTGCTCCCGGGCGGTGCGGGCGCGGGCGGAAACCGGAGCGCCCGGGAAGCCGCGCGCTCCTCACCGGCGCGGAGTGTCGGCGGCGGTTGGAGGGAACAAAAGGGAAAGCGAAAGAGACCCCGGTTTCGCAGCCACGCCTCCGATCCTGCCCGTCCGGCCCCGCCCTCCCCTGAAGGCCGCCGGGAGAACCCCCAGCGCTGCGGCTCGGGAACCGGGGCTGGGGAGCAGCCTGCACCCAGCGGAGCGCCGTCCTGGCCGGCGCAGGCGGGCTGGCGAAGGGAGCGCGGGGCCTGCTGCGTTCCGCTCCCTCCCTCCTCCCGGCGAGTCCGCGCGGAATTGCGAGGGCCCTCGGGCCGCCCAGACTGCAGGGTCCGCCCCACCCCCACCCGTCTGCCTCTGTTGCAACGTCCAGCCGCTGAGTTCAAAGACCCACCCCAGAGGGGGGACGGACTCCGAGGCTCCGGCTGAGCGTCCCAAGAGCTTCCCCAGAGGCCTGACCCCGTGGTGACGGCTCTGTGACCCCACCCCAAGGAGCTTCCAATCTCGGGGTAAGGGACCGTTGGTTGGGCTTTGTGCGGCCGCTTCCCCCCCGGGGCACGTGAGCCACAGGGAAAACAGCTCCCATCCGGAGAGCCTCTCGCACCTGCTCGGTTGGCTCCCGGGACCTGCTGCCTCGCGCTCCTAGAGCGGGTGCCTGGGCCCCACTTTCTGATCTGAGCTGTGACCCACCCCCCTCATCTCCCGGGTTTGCTCCTAAATTGCCCTGTAGTTTGAGTCGGGGCTGCCATTAAGCCTACAGGCGGCGAGGTGCAGGGCTTCCTGCCTCCCCCACTCCCAGTTCTCCAGGAAAACCTGATTGCCTTTAGAAACCACAATCTGGTGCTGGCTGTGTTCCCTGTTACTGGTGTGTCGCGATGCTGGGCCTTCTCGGCAGACAGAGCGAGATTTCTATCTATAGATCTCCACATCCCTATACGCACAGTCCTTCCCTGCCTGTCCTGGGGGTCTGGCTGGATTCCCTGAAGTAGCAGGCCTGGGAGTGGGGAGGGCAGAGAGGCAGGGGGCTCCTGGGTGCACTCCATGACCCTCTCCTTCCTGCATTCCTCGCTGGGGGCTGAGTCCCTTGGCCCCTTGGAGTCCTCTGGCGGGCGCACACGGATGCCGCAGGAGCCACCTCTGCGGGGTCCGCGTTCCGCCGCTTCAGCCACCCTCGTTCTCCCTTCACAGCCCAGGCCCTCCCCTTCCTCAGGCCCGTCCTCTCAAGTTCCTCTTCTGGGCCAGAGGCTGCTCTGCAGGCTGCCCCCCCCCCCCCCCCCCCCCCCCCCCCCCCCCCCCCCCGCCCCGCCGCCCCCCCCCGCCCTGCCCCGCCGCCCTTTCCGCATCTCTCACACACACCCTGGCAAGGACCAGCAGCCTGTCTGCACTGCTTGGTCTCCAGCACTGCCCACAGGCCCTTCCCCATCTGTCCACAGCTGTCCTGTCTTGCAGCCCCCCGCCCCCTTTCCCATTCTGCCTGTGCTCCACGCCGCCCTCTCCTGCTCAGCAACCCCCCCCACGAGCCCTGTGGAGCCCGCCTCCTCTCCCTGGGCCTGTGGCTGGCCACATCTCCCTGGGCTGACCCGGGGCTCGGGGTTGGGCTACTTTCTCCTGGTTCCCTCCCCGCCATCTAACACCCTCTTGCCCTCAAGGAAGGTCCAAAGCTCTCCCTGCCGCCTCTCCCACTCCCCTCCTCCAGCCAGTGCGGAGGGCAGGATTCCCACGCCCACGTCCTGTCTCCTCCCGCTTCTGCCTTTGACTCTGCACCAGGCTTCAGTACCCCCGCGCAGCACAGTGCTCCTGGCCCAGCGCTTCCTGCTCTTCCCCTCCAAGTCCCCCCCCCCCCCCCCCCCCGCCCCACTGCCAGGTGAGGGAAGCCTTGGGACCTTTGAACATGCCCCCCCTTAGTCTAACAGCTGCCACGCAAGAGCCCCCGGGCTGGGCATGGAGCCCCAGAGCAGGCAGGATCGAAGGGGTGCCGGGGAGTGAGGTGCTGGCCAGCCACCCCCGAGGAGCGGCAGCCCCCGAGTTCTAGCATCCGTGGGAAGCTTTAATGGCTTTGCACGAGGGTGCGGGGCGTAGTGAACCCGGGTGGGCGCGGGCCCGTGTCACCAGATGAACATGGGCTTGCCGTCGTCGTGCGCCAGCTGGCTGAGGCAGGAGAGCAGCAGCAGCGCGTCGCTGAGCATGCTGGGGTGCACGGTCTCCACCAGCACGCGCTGCAGGAAGTCCATGCTGTAGGAGCCGCCCTCCGAGGCCGCCAGCTCTGGCCTCTCGCGCAGGATGCCGTATGCGTTCACCAGCTGCTCCGTCAGCGCCGGGTGCACCCGCCCGTTGTAGCCCAGGCTCTGGAGCCGGTTCATGATGCTCACGTACCGCTGTGTGAGGGTCTGGCACAGCTCCTCGTCCAGCTTGTGGTCGCTGGGGTTCAAGGAGGCCTGAGGGGACAGCGGCCGTCAGGTCCCTCTGCTCCGCACAGGCACAGGGCAGGAGAGGGGCAGATGTGGCTGTGGGTGCGGGGGCTGCTGGGGGAAGGGGGCCTGGAGGTCCCGGGAGAGGCTCTGGAGGGTCTTGAGCTGCAGGGTAGAGTTCCCCAGACTCCCTCCCCGTGGCCTGCTCCCCCCACCAGCAGGGACTCTGGAGCTGAGGCTATGAGCAGCCCACAGAGAGCTCAGCTGGGAGCCTGGAGGTATAGGAAAGAGGAGGGGTCCCGGCTGGCCCACACCCCTGGGGGCCTTGCCCAGGCACCCCGCTGGCTCCCTGCCCTGAGACCTCCCCAGCCTCTCCAGGTCGCTCCTCTGTCGCCCCGCGCTGCCTCCCCAGCACCCAGCACCCGTACCCCTCCTTCAGTGAGGCCCTGTCCTGCCCTCATGCAGAACTGACCGCCCAGGCCCCGAGCCAAGCACCCTCCTTGTCGGCACCAGGGGGCCTGCTGCCCCTCTGCGACCCCTCCTGGGCACTGGCAGCGAGGAGGGGCCCCTGTGCCCCCCAACCAGGCCGTGACTGCATCCTGTCCCGCAGCAGCTCACCAGGAAGCGGGAAGTCAGCGCCTCCTCTCCACTCCCGCCATGGCCTCTTGGGCACGTGACGTGCACACTGACTCGGGGCCCCCGCTCAGGAGGACCCACATCCAGCCAATGCTCTGCTGTGGCCATCTTGAAGTTCTTTATAATTTTTGAACAAGGAGCCCTGTTTTCATTTGCACCGAGTCTTGCAAATGATGTAGCTATCACAGGCGTGGCCGTGCCCAGACCCCGGGAATGACAGGTCTGAAGTAGCTGGAGGGGGTCTCTCCCTGCCTGAGCCCCCCGCACTGGCCGCTGCCCCACCTTCCAGCCTTTCCCTGGATACACACCAGGCTGGGTCCTGAGTGCCAGCTGGGTCCTCACCCCCTCCAGGAAAATCCTCTGCCCTCCCCTCTGGTCATGTGAACAGAGCACTCGGACGGCGGCTGGGCTCAGCTAAAGCAACCCCTGACCTCTCCAGACGCACCCAGAGCCCCGTGCTTGGACTTTGGGTGCACACTTAGCAGCAGAACCAGCCTGGCTCCTGGACTCGAGGCTCCTCTAGGCTGCTAAGCCTTCTCCTCCCTTTGCCTGTTCCCGTGCCCCGTGTCGGTGACGGCAAGAGCTGGGCCAAACTGAGCGAGCACGTGACTCTTCATGCTGAATGCCCCAGAGCGGGGTGGGGGGGCGCACAGCTTTAAGCCTAGGCCCCCTGGGGATGTCAGGACCCATCCTCTACTCACCCTGGGGCTGTGGCTGAGCGCTCCCTGGGTGCTGCACTGGGGGCTTGGAGCTCCAGACTGGAGCTGAAGTCGGCAGGGGGCCCACCGCACCCACCCCGCCAGAGTACGGGACAGAGGGGAGGAGTGCGGGTGCATTCACACAGACAAGGCCAGAGCTGCCGCAAAGAGGTGGCCCCTTGACCGCGGGGGGACAGGGGAGAGGAGTGAGTGAGAAGAGCAGGAAGGCACCCCACGGAAGCCAGGGAGCCGTGGGCATGGGTCCCTGCCACACCTTCCGGGCACTGAGAAGCAGGCAGGGCTGAGCAGAGTGTGGCTGAAGGCTCTGTCCTAATGGGTCAGAGATTTCTGGTCCATTGGCATTGTGGTTCTAAAAGATCATGCTGACCGTATAAGGAGATGGACAGAAGCGCAAGAGAGGGTGAGGGTTCTGTCCATCCATCCCACAGATATTCTCAGCCATCCCCTGCGTGGGGCACTGTCGCTGGTGATAGGATTCCCGTCCAAGCAAAGCCCTCTGGGTTTATAGTGATGAAAAGACCGAGCAGGAAGAGGCTGCCATGGGGAGCCTGGGGAGGGATGCGCTGCAGAGGAGGGGATGGCAGGGCTGGTGCCTGAAGGATGAGGACAACCGGAGCAAAGGAACCTCCGGGACAAGGAACAGTGTGCACAGCATGGAAGTGCCAGGAGGCGGGGCACGGAGCAAGGGGCCCACGCGGGAGAGCCAGTTTCAGTGGCTGCTTCTCTCACCGTACTGGGGCTGAGCCTCCGTTTCCCTGCTATGACATGAGGGAAACCAGACAGCCTGGCAGCTATTTTGAAGATGAAAGGAAATGTCTCTAGGGGTGATGAGCACAGCATCTGGGCTGCTCTGCCCCACCGCAAGGGGCCCCCAGTTCCGCAGGACACATCAGTGGGCTCTCGCGTTGAGCAGAATTGTGTTTCAAAGGAATAGAGGAGAGAGAGGCTCTCCCAGGATATAGGAGCCAGAGTACGGGGAGTGCGGGGGAGGGGGGACACACAGCCAGGCCAACCCAGCCCGGCGCTCTCACACCCTCACAGCGTGAATCACCCCCCCCCCAACCTCTAGCATAAATGTCTTTTGTTACTTATCGAAGGCCTCCCAGGCGCGGGTGAGCTCCCCGAGGGCAGAGACGGTCTGCTTGGCATGAACTTGGTAGGCGCTGAATGCCCCATAGTGGGAGTGACTACATGGAGGGGAAGGGCAGCTGTGGGGCAGAAAGGTGCCGCAGGTTGGCCCGGGGTAGTTAAGTGTAGGTGCAGATGTGTCCATGGGAAACATCCTGAGAGGAGGATCAGCGGGGGACCTGGTGTTGGATCAGCGGTGGAGGAGGGAACAGGTGTGACCAAACACGCACGCACCTCAGAGGGACGGAGCCCCGGGGCGCACCACCCAGTCCTCCATTCCGACACTGGCCACGTGCTCAGGGACAGGGAGGTGGCAGCAAGTGTAACGGAGTCGTGTGGTTCAGGCGTCATCCTCGGAGCAGAGGGCAAGCGCTCAGACACCCGCACTACCGAGACGGCGGAAGGGCCGTCGGATGATGGAGACGGGAGACGCGCACCGACGGACGCCGCGGTTCGGGAGGGCAGCGCCGCAGCTGGCGACTACGCGCACCTACCTGCACAGCCGCCCACCTGGGGCGAGGCCGCGGGAGGCGGGCGGAGCGGGGAGCGGGGGGGGGGGGGGCGACGCCCCGGGGCGGCGGGGGGGGGGGGCCGCCTCTCCGCGGCCGCGCGCAAACCTCCGCGCCCTCTCCCTCCGCCAGGGTCCGCCGGGCTTTGGCTCCCGACGCTCCGCTGGTGGCAAACTGGCGTATCTGCCGGACTGGAGGGCGCTTCTCCGCCCCGAGGGTATTTACCAGCGAGAGCCGTGAAGTGGGACCGCGTGAGCGCTCAGCCCGAGAGAGACGCAGGCCACGCGGACGCACAGACGGACCGACGGACTCCTAAGGCTCAGGAGGGACGGTCAGCAAGACCAGACGGGGCAAAGGGGCCGGACTGTCCCTTTCCCTGGAAGGGGGAAGCGCGGGGTGGGTGGGGGACCGCGCTCGCGCAGCCAGGCCTGACGTCATTACCCTCGAGCCAACCGGGTGAGGCTGCGGCTGCGGGCCCTGACCCCGGCCGAGTCCGGGAGGCCCCGACCCCCGACCTGCCGGGACTTGGACCGCAGGGTCCGGCGGAGAATTCGCTGCGTTTGCGTCCCGGCGCCCGGGCGTGCCCTCCGAGTCCTGAGCCGCCGCGAACGCCGTCCCGGGACGTAACACCACCGGGGAAGTGCGTTCACCACCGGGATGCCTTCCCCGCACCTCGAGATGCGGGAACCGGGAGGGAAAACTCATGCGATCTTTTCAATGAAAGAGAAAATACATTCTTAGAAAGAAACCAATTTCTTCAAGGCTCGGAGGGCCCGCCCGGAGCTCTCCGTAAATGAGGACGAGGGAGAGCTTCCCCACATGACGTGGCAGGTGCTGAGGGCGTCGTCGGGCTTCGCGGTGCCTCTTTCCAAAGCGCTTGTGCTTCTGCCCCCGGGGGGTGGGGCAGTGGTGAAGCGGAGGCCCAGGGGCGAGGTGCGCTTGGGTTTGGGGAGAGGCGGCAGCTGGGACCCGGTACCAACATCTGTGCCCAGTTTCGGGTTCTCACCTCAACACTGACAGCAAAGCCCCTGGTTACATCAGCTCGTGTGGCTTCTGTTCCCTGCAACCAAGACCTGGGACTTGAGAAGGTGAGAAGTCTGGACGCACAGCACACATCACGCAGACACGAAGCGTGTGTTCCTACCTAGTGGGAAGCATGATGAGGTTGTCCCATCGCTGCTTCCTTTAAGTAGTGTACGATATGACTGTGCACGGAAGGGCCAACATGATACACAGGCCGTGAGAACCAGACCAACGGTTTGGCACCTGGAAACAAACCATTGCGCAAAAACCAAAACCATGTGTGCAGGCCAGCGAGTGGGGCCCCAGAGAGCACCAAGGGCCCCGGGCCCTGGGTGGGGGGGTACACCACGAGGTACCCTCACACGGGTGCGGCTGGGCTCCTGGTCTGCTAGGACTGGGACCCGAAAGGAAGGCTGAGAGCCACGCCCCCAGCAGAAGGCCTTTGCAGCTGGGCAGAAGAGGTTACAGGTCTGGGCATTGGGACAACTTTTAGTTGAGCTTAAAAGATGGCATAGGCCACTGAACCTTAAAGCAGATGGCCAGGGTCAGAGGAAATAGTCCACAAGACCCCGTTCAGTGATGAGGCTCTGTTAGAGCTTGTCGGCGGCCAACTACACAGTGTCCACAAAGCCAGCGAGCCAGGACTGGAGCTCGGGTTTAGTGGGACAGCAGGTTGCCAGGACAGCAGGTTTCGTGGGTCTGGATAGAATCGAGGGATTCTAGCAACAACCAACGCCGGGTCCAACGTGCAGAAACACAAGATGTTCGGAGGAAGGGAAACAGAAATCCAGGCAAAGTGGAACTGGGTGCTGGTAGGAGCCCACAGTGGGCCAGCCAAGCAGGCGGGATGGGTGGCCGTGAGATCAGGCAGATCTCTAGGCTCCTCAGGTGGAACCAGACGCGTTCAGCCTGCTATGGGCTCTTCGGAGGGCGAGCCAGGCGGGGTCTGCCCGGCCCCGAGCCAGGCGGCATCTGCCCAGAGCCCAGAGCCTCTTTGCAGGTGGGCTCCGGTGGGGCCGCTCTCAGGAGCCTGGGTGCCAAGTGTGTGGCCCCCGGCAGCCCCGGTCATTGCCGAGGGAAGGAGATAGTTCTGACCACGTGAAAACGAAAAAGCCAACCCCAGGACACGCTGAGTCAAGGAAGAGGGAAGCTCAAACCTGAATACAAACAGGCTCCCTCACAGCCAGCGGGGACCGCGCACCAGCAGCCGGTGGGCCACTGTTCCCACGGGCTACACGCCAGGTCTGTAGTCTAGAGATAAAGACGCCGGAGAGAAGGCGGCCGGGAGCACAGAGGGCTGTTCTCCAAAGAAAGCCGGAATGGCCCTCCTCCCCCATCCTGGCCCGGGGTCCCACCCAGAGCTGGCGCGTTAGCAGGGGAGGGGCGCACTGTCCCTCCTTCTGGGACGCACTTCTGGGCATCCAGCCAAGCACAGCATCCCATGACTACTTCCTGTCCCACTGCCTTGGCGAGCGCCCGCGCGGGGTGGCGAGGCAGACGTGCCCAAGCACCTCGGGAAGCGCTGTGGTTCGGGTCCCTCCACGGAAGGAACGGCCTCAGTGACCAGTGACGGCATGCTAAGAATATACTGGAATGAGCGTGGCCTGAGGCCCCCAGCTGCCCACAGGTTGCGGGACCTGCCTCCCCTCTGCCACCATAGCGACCCTTGAGGCTACCAGTGGGGCGGGGAAAGCGTCAGTTCGGCTAGTGTGGGGAGGGCCCCTGGGCGTGAGGGCTGGCCATCTGGAGGCCATCGCAGGGGCAAAGGAGGAGAGGGCTGTCCCAACCGTGGTCAGGACCGTCCTCTGCCCTATCCTCTGGGGAGGCCACGAGGCCAAGGCCACAGGTTCCTGACACCAGATGCCCTGGACACCCTCAGGCCACTCGGACGGAATGCCAGGCTTCCTCCATTCCAGGGGGGCCTGGGATTCTGATGTCTTGCCCGGGTTAGAGTCTAGGGCCCCCCAGCAGCTCCTCCAAGGCCAGCATGCACCCCATCCCTGACAGGTGAGGGGGCAGGTCCTCTGAGTGGGAGGTGGGAGCCACACACCTGGATGATCTTCTCTGGAATGTTGGAGACAGTGAAGCCGTAGAGCCGCACACGCTCCGGGAAGATGCTGGACAGGATTCTGCGGTCCAGCTGGAAGGCAATCTCCCCCACCAGCCTCTCCCAGGCTAGCTGCTTTGACTCTGGGACAGCAAGGGGAGAAGGACTGGTCAGTGGCCATGGTCAGCAGCCCAGGCTAGTGCCAGGGAGGTCTATAAGGGCATCAGGCATCAGAGGAGACCACCCCCCTCATGCTGAACTTGTGTCACTGACCTCGGGGGCTGTCCGGGAACTTGCTGGCCTTTCGATGGGCCATCTTCCGTTCCAGCTCTAGGATGCTTTTCCGAGATGTCTCCATGCCACGTGGACCCCGGGCATCGCTGACTGTAGCCGGGGAGGACGAGGTTCGGGGCGGGGAGTGGGGATTTCGTGGAGGGGAGTGGGGTGTGGGCAAGGGCTGGGCGGGAGGGTGGTGTCCCCGGGTGGGAGACTGAGGGGGGCACTGGACAATGTGGGTGGTGCTCGAGGGAGTGTAGTTGGTGGTGGGTTGGGGGGCGGGAGCAGGGGTAGGGGCGAGGACGGCGGCAGTCGGAGAGGGGGTTGGGGTAGTGGGGACAGATGCAGGAACCGCTTGTCCCTGAGGGGCACTGGGCTGGGGCTGGGCTTCTGAGCTGCTGTAGGAGAAGGTGGTCATGGGGTCAGGTGTGCCCCTGGTCCCGATAGGGGTGGAGGCCTGGATGGGTGAACCCACAAACGTCATGCTGAAGGGCTCCAGGTCCTGGGTCGGCTGGGGATGCTCAGTGGAGATTGGGACTAGTGACGTGGTGGGGCAGAAAGGAGAGAAGGCGGATCAGAGCAGGACCAAGGACTGGCCTGGCCGTGGGGAGGGGAGCTGTGGTCCCTCCCCGAGCCAGTTACCTTTCGGGGTGGCGACAGGCCCTGCTCCAGCCGAGGGATGGGGTCCGGAAGGGTACCCCCGGAGCGGATCTGACAGCACCAGATTGCCCATGGGGTTGGCCAGAAGGTTCTGAGAGACACCTAGAGGGGCGGCTGTGGAGGTGAGGAGGGGGCTGCTCAGAGAGACGGCCACTGCGCCTGTCATTGGGGCCATCAGGGCACTGCTCGGAGTCAGGGGGCCAGTTGAGGGCAGGCCCAGGGAGCC